>NC_063255.1:73210364-73376460 GCF_020740725.1 Corvus hawaiiensis | reverse complement strand
ACTAGATTTACAATAACATGACATTGAGGTTGCTGAATTTTCAGCATCCTGTATATTATGCAAACAGCCTTCTGTCAGCTCAGGAAACAAGAGGTCTCAGCAAGCAAGTATATGTTGATGCAACCAAAGCTAGAATTAACAATTCAAGGTCTTCCAGAGACAATATTAACCTCAGCAACACACCACCAAGAAATAGCAAATGAAACTTTCAAAATATTGCAGAAGTGAGTCTCAGAGGACAGCTGAAGTCAAACACAAAAAAGATTTCTAGCTGACAGAAAAGTGATGAATGTGTTGCCATCAATCATGAGAGATAGCAAGAATAGAGCTGGTCATTCGCTTCCTACAGTAGAAACTCTTGCTTCCTTTCTAGAAAGCTAAGAGATTTGAAGAAAAAAATGCAAACTCTACATGAAAGAACATTAAAAGTGCTACTTATTACATAGAATTTATTACCTTTCCTAAGCACAGTGGAAATGTTAAAAAAAATATCTGAAGGATGTGTGCATTGTGACAAGGGCACAGATTATTTCACAAGGGAGGAGCACAGTTATTCATTTAATGACTTCAAACAAAAAATGTCACACAGATCTGTCCTTCATGCTCCTTGGAGCAACCACATTTTTTACTTTAGGGGGAAGTACTAAAGGCACACAGAACAGAAGAGACCAGAATATTCAAAGCACTCAGAATTTCTGTCAAGGCTTTTGCCTCTTTTTTTTTCCCCCCAGGAATTACCAATGTTAAAGTAGTTAATGAACATAAGTAAGGAAAGTGTACTTGATGTTCCTGTTACAACATTATCAACGTCTGCAACAAGCCACTGGTAATGTTTAGAAATTCATAATATACATCACTACTGCTTCTGTGAGTAATCTGAAGGTTAGTGATAATGTAATAAAGGTAATGCAAATTATTAATACTTTGGTATATGCTTTAGATATTTGGCATAAAATTTTAGGTAATGAGGAATTTCTGAATTTACAAAACCCCAACTATTCCTTATGCTTTCAGAACTTATGCCACCAAAACTGTTGATGACATGCAGTACATAGCGCAGCGCGAGAAGCTGTTGGTTTTCTACACGATAGGTAAGGAATCTTTCTATCAAGTAGTGACAGGCTTACTTGCAGGTTCAAACGCAAAGTCCCAGGTTATGGGAGGTGATAACTGGCCTAGGAACTTTCTGTGCCCAAATCCTTCCACAGAATCCTGACAACCAAGGAACAACTACTTCAGGGCAATTTTCAGTATTTCTTCACCCAAAATTGTCTTCTCTTACACCAGGACAACACCAGATTCTGCAGAATCCATGGTATGCGAACAGTGTTAATTATTTTTAATGTAATTGTATAATGTTCAATATAATTAAACTAACTCACTAAACAGCTCACATAAGAGTGAACAAGGACCACTTGGGAAGAGGGAGATGTATTCCTTTGTACTCTCCACGAGAAAGTTTACCCAGCACAGCAAGGCCATCAACATGAGGGCAAAGCACAGAGCCATTTTTTGTATTATAATGTTCCTGAGCTCAGCAAAATCAAGAGACAAGCAGTGTAGGCAACAAACTGTGTGATGCACAAAAAATCTTGCTTCCCAATAACAGCTATAACTACAGTGCAAATAATGCACAACTGCTGTTGCCTTGTGCTCCATGTTCATGCTCCAAAAAACATTACGGTGCATTGACCCTGGTGCCCACCAAGCCACTATATCACTCTCCTCAGACAGGAGAGGGAAAAAATAACATGAATAAGCTCAAAATAAAAGCAGTGTGACAAATTTATCATCCCTAGTAAGAGTAAAATTTATTTAAAAATCCCACAATTTGAAATTTCAGCATCCTGTTAGGAAGTGTCCTTGGACTGGTACTATTTTCAATGGCTGCAATGCACTATTAGTGAAGTAGATTGATAAAATAAAGGAGGAAAAAACTTCTAAAAAGTAGTTTTCATGAGCTGAGAGAACTACTTAATAAATACCATTCAGTCAGCAAATGGAAGTGCCCATATGACCTTATGGATATTTCTTTTATGCAAATGGTTCCATTCCTCCATCAACCTTTTCCAAAATGACTGTTTTTTGGGCAGCTATGCAAAGACTCTCAGATGACACCTTGTGTCATCCAAAGGAAGCACTAATTCCGGAGGATTCATTCATCCATGATTGAGGCTGCCAGGTCTTGTCCCCACATCTATCTTAATTCAATGTGACCTGACAATATAATAGTTAAATCAATTTTATAACATGACTAATCTACTGTATGTAGGAAAATTAGTGTGTATTCACAATACAAATGTAAAATAATTTGAATTCAATTAATCACAAAAAAGAAAATATATATGCTATTTTTTAATTTATTTGTTTTAATACGTGCTTCACTGTACGTGTTCTACAATGTAAATAAACCCTGGAATAAATAAAAATATTTTTGGATTGAGTTCAGCATTGTGCATCTTGTCATTTTAAGTAATGCTATTAGCACTTTTTATAAAGTGAGCAACTATTTTTTTTAAATTTCATTTTTTCCTTTTTTTCCTCTGTGAACTATGTTTATAGGTAATTTAGATGATGTCTCGGTTTTAGAGACAAAACTTCAGGAGGAAACACTCTGGAGTGAGTGTCTCCTCCAAAGGGAAAAGGGCCTCTGCTTTTCCTCCACCAATAAGACAAGTGGGTCACAAGAAGTGAAAGTGGAAAAAACAAGCTGTTTATTAAGACACAAACAAAACAGGGTAGAACAGGATAAAAAACCCTCAAAATACAACAAATTCCCAGAGAGGGAACAGACACCCGTGCTCGGACCCGCCAAGGCAATCCCGCGGGCCCGCCGGACCAGCAAGGAGGGAAGGGAGGCAGAGAGACAAGGGGAAGGAAAGGGGAAAAAGAACAGGAAAAAAATCCAACAGAACCTTTTTCCAGCTAGCCGGAACACAAAGGAAACCCAAAGAGCAGCACAGCGCTCCCAGCGCACTCCCTCCCCAGCCCTGCCGAGCCCCTGGAGCCGCTGGGCCCCGTTAAACTGCCCCGCACTCGGTCCCATGGCTCCAGCCCCGGGTCCATCTTAGAGAAACAGCGTCCTTGGGCATTGAGCAGATGGTTAAGGCATAAAGCAGCTTCATAACATCACCCTAGGATAGATGAGCAGCTAGTATTTTTTAAAAAACACATCTCTTATAGCAGTACTACACTGAACAAAGTGTTCTTTTCTCTACAAGTAACATCATATTTCATTGACTGACACAGTATTTTACTGAGCTGATACAGTTGACTAATAACCCTGAAGTCAGAAATAACTACATTACTTTTCTTTCAGGCATATCCTATAATAATTCTGGTTTTTAAAAATCATTTTATTTTTGAGACTACTTCTTTTTCCTTTTGTTCAACATATCTTGTAGGTAAGCAAAGACACAAAATAACTAGTGAGGGCTGAATATCTTAAGTATCCTTTAATCATGGAATGAGACCCATCTGCACTGTCAATAGAAGAGTGCAGGATCCATGTTAAGAAGGATGCTTAACTACACAAAGGTTTATAGATTAGACATGGAATACGAAACTTTATTTAATAGGAATTTGTCAAAGCTGACTAAACGAAATTGAGCTCTGTGTAACAACCACTAAACATATCTTAAATGCAAATCTATATTCCACTCTCAAGGACAAATTTATCCTCTTGTCCTATTGACTGTGATCAGTAGCATCTTACAAAATAATTACATACCCACGTAAACAGAAGGTTTTTTTCTCAGCATCAAGCTGAAAGGTTTTTACTCATCTCGTGTTCAGATACAATTGTTACATTACTCATAATCCCATATGAATTACATTGGCCTTTAATCTTATGTGAGACTGCAATTCATGGATTAGAAGGCTACTGCAAGCCATTAATTGCTGTCCTTAAACATCTTTTGAATTATAGATGAGTGACATTTTGAATTCTGCAGTATGAAATTTAAAACTGATAGCTATTTAAATATTAATGATGTATTTGGTCTTTACCAGTCATGTAATGACTGACTAGAGGAGTTAAAGACTCTTAAATGCTACAGAGCTTGGTGATTTAATGACAGTGTCTGATGACTAGAAACCCAAGAATGACTCCTTCATGTCATTTCAGCTTACAGGAAGGTTGCTTTCTCCAAAAACTCAATACTGAAACTGAAAAAGCACAGGTGAAAATGAAGATGGGAAATTTTATCTGGTCTTCCTTTTTCTTCCAATAAGACATTGCTTCTACCCTACAGCATTTCTTTATGCCCATATATTTTTAATTGTCTTAAGAAATTATTCCTTAACCTTTATCCTTAAGAAACAATTTCACAGGCAAGTGGTTCTCAGTGTCAGAGAGATTTTCTTGTTATTTAACTTAAATATTTCTTCCCTAATTCCATCTCATTATTCCTTTACGTACCCTAGGCAATATACTAATTGACTCTTCTATTTCTAAGGTGCTTATATCCTTCAAATATTCAAGTAGAAAATATTAATTAAGCTTCAAAATGTTCTTAAGACCATTCTTCTGCTTTAAGCAATACTGTGTATACATAACAGTATACTTAGATTTTAAAGGATAAATATCTAAGAAAGACCAAAAAAAATTAGTTCCCCAGAGCATACTACAAATAAAATGTTAGCTGCTTCAGTGACAGTTATTACGCAAGTCTTAGTGACAGCTCAGTTTGGAATATGTCCCAGCAAGAAAGAAAATGTTTGCTTAAAACCTGGGATTATACAATACTCATTTTTCAAATGTCTCTGTAATGCCTGGGGTCTCTAAGAATGGATAGCAGTTCATGACTAACAAGGAAAATTCATTCACAGTGTAGTAAAAATAATGAGAAACCAAAACAGCAAGAAGAATATGATAGCAATTTTCAAGGTTAATGCAAGAGTGTGATCTAGTACTGGTACTAAAAAGTTAAAATTCTAAAAGCTGAAGCGATTGTTGAAAAAGACCACACGTAACCATAGAAGCATTGCTTGGAAGGGACCTCTGGAGACCGTCTCGCCCAACCCCACTCTTACAGGAAGTTCACAGAGTATATTACACAGGATTGCATTCAGCTGGGTTTTGAATATGTCCAGAGAATGAAACTCTGCAACTTCTCTGAGCAGCCCAATCCAATCCTTTGTCACCCTCAAAGTAAAGATTTTTTCCCTCATATTTAGATCTGACTTCCTGTATTTAAGGTTGTGCCCATCACCATTTCTGCACACCAAAAGGAGTCTGGCCCCATGCTCAGACACCTGCCCTTAAGCTGTTTGTATGCGTAGGTCCCCTCTCAGTCATCTCTTCTCCAGTTTAAACAGGCCCAGCTCTCTCAGCCTTTCCTCATGAGTGAGATGCCCCAGTTGCCTCACCATCTCCATAGCCCTCAGCTGGACCTGCTCCAATACTTGTCTGTTTTGTCTTGAGGAGCCCAGGACTGGACACAGCACTCCACATGCTTCTCCTGAGCCCTCACCAGGGCTGAGTAGAAGGGCAGGATCACCTCCCTTGACCTGCTGGCAATGCTCTTCCTAATGCGCTCCAAGATACTACTGGCTTTCTTGGCCCCAAGGCACTGCTGGCTGATGATCAGCTTCTTGTCCACCAGGACTCCCAGGTCCTTCTCTGCAGAGCTGCTTTCCTACAGGTCAGCCCCCAGCCTGTCCTGGTGCATGGGGTTATTCTTCTTCAGGTGCAGGACCCTGCACTCACCTTTGCTGAATTTCATTAAGTCCCTCTCTGCCCATTTCTCCAGTCTGTCCCCGTCTCACAGATAGGCTGCAGGACACTCTAATGTATCAGCCCCTTCACCAAGCTTTATGTCATTGGCAAACTTGATGATGAATAAAGTCAGAAACAATAACAGAAGAGTTATGTTGACTTTCAAACTAAAACACACATACGATATATGTACATCACATACAAAGAACAGCAAATCTGTGCATCATGGGGAATTAAACTGAGAAAAAGAATACTGCAAAACTAGATGGCTAGATAGGTAAAAAAAGGATGAAGGGGAAAATATATGTGGCATTTAAAACATAAGTACGCAAACTATAAAGACCTTTTAAAAAGTTACTGGATGCTAAAAAAGCTAAAAATTGTGTTTAGGTCTGATTAGGGAATATAGAATTGATAATCCCTAAAACAACCCTAAAAAAAAAATCAATTGTAAAAAAATGGGGGTTAGCTTTATTTACAATGGTTTTGAGGAAATCAGATGTCTCAGTTTGAGACATCTCATGAAGCAGACGATAGGGGAATACAGTATTGTCATAAAACCACCCCAAGATATCAGACAATACTTCCCTTGAGTATGCATCGAAAGATAAACACACAAATATGAGAACAGTATTCATTGTGAAGAGCACATAAAAAATAATTAAAGCTTTGGGAGAATACATCAACATACTGATGGATTATATGTCAGTGTTTGTCCTGGTACATTCGTTATACATGAGTTTCCCAGGGAACGGGATATATTCCAAAATAGACAAGTGAGGGGGTGTATATATTTATGGAAGCTAAAATTTAAATATTATCTTTCAGGATGACAAAGATGGGTTAGTGCAATTAATTCAGTTTCTGCAAATGTTTCTGATGCAAATATTTCCTGCAAATTGTGCATCTCTGCTAATAGACACCATAAAGACACGAAAATAAATAATAAATTAGAAAGCATGCAGTGCAGATAACTGTCAAGTAGAGGCAGGCATGCTGTAAAATTTGCTGCCTCCCATTAACTCAGCTAAAACCTGAAAACCCTTACTCTTCAAAAATTGTTTATGCAATTGATAGATTGTTTTGGTTTGTTTGGTTTCTTTTTCTGGTACAGTCTGTACATATATGCTGATGTCATGGTTTGACACTGGCCAAATGCCAGGCACCCATGACAGCATCCTCCCTTGCAGCTCATAAACCTTGATGTAATCCTAAGGATTTGGATTTGCTGATACATCTTGTTAAATTTTTTTGTGCGTGTAACTTGAAACAACTGACACCTACAGAGGAAGGGCAAACCCTCCCCCCCGAAAAGCACTTTCAAACCATAGATATTCCCCACATATCAACAGAACAACTGTGAGTTTGAAGATATTTTTTGCTGTGTTTATTATAGAGATCTATTTCATTTGACCTTAGGGTCAAATAAATGAGTTCTATGAGAAAATAGGCCCCCTCAGAAGTGCTGGAAATAGAAGATAGAAAATTAAGGAAGATTTCAGCTCTTAGAAAAATGTTTTGCCAAAGCTAAGCAAACAGACAGACAGTCAGATTCCCCTCATTCAAACTTATTTATGAGTTTTGAAAGGCCTCATATATAGCATCAGAATTAAAACTCCTCTTCAACACAAAAAATCATTTTATCTTAAGATTGAATTCAAGTGTGAGTCATTCACTTACCTGGAATTAAGTAATTGAGTTACATTGTACTGTATTTTGACTGAGAATACAATGCAGGAAACTTTGAAAACACGTTTATGTGTTTATGATTATGATCCATGTTATGAAGTAATTTGTCACCCTCATTGGGTGTGCAGGTGAGACAAAGCATACAAAGGCTTTGTCTGCACCTGAAAACACAGCAGTGCCTGTGTGTGAGCTACCACCTGATGTGGCAGAAGCAGTTTGTTGATACACATGCAAGCCATTGCATGCTTGGTGGCACAGTCCCTTGGGGATGATCCCAGTTTATTTGATTTGCAAGGTATGAGTATGTTCAGGGCTAAACAAAAGATACACAGCTGCTCACAGTGAAACAGTTTTCTATATAAAGATTTTCTCACTGCACATGAAGCTAGAATACGGCCAGGTAAGGTCAAAGAAAGGCTTTGCTCTCCTTCCCCCCTGTACAACGTGCTGTGACATGGATGGCAGATTTCAGAAAGGAACAGTGATGTGCAGGTTTTGGTTGTATTTGTTAGGTACATTGTGCCTCCTCAATTTACTGCCTAATTTATCACTGAATAATTCTCTAGCACATACATAGGATTTATAGAAAAGATGCAACTTAAGCTCAGTAGTTCTGTTATAGTACTACTTAAATTATGCACAAAATAAATGCTATATAGCATGACTACTTTCTTTATAGCTAAGATTTCTTAAGAAATGAATCTTAGAAACTTCCTTCCCTGAATCTGCCTTTTGAGTAATTACACAGCATACACAAAGATCCTAAAGGTTTTGTCTGATGCTTTTATTTCTGATACATTGAAAGAAAACTGTACACAGTTTTTTCCTAGGAAGTATAATTATTTTTTTTACCTTTGCCGTAGGTCATTATTTGTTTTCCAGTATGTCCATTCATATCTAAGCTGTTTTTCAATGATTGTAGGTCCATCAGTCAAACTCTTTATTTGAAATAAGCATAAAGTATATGAAATCTACATATTTATGGAAGAAAAAGAAGGGGGGGAAAAAGGAAAAATAGAGAGAATTCAGCTAGTGATTTAAGAGATCTTAATTGAATTGCACTGAAAGGAATATCTGAAACTTCAAGAACAGCTTTTTAGTGTCTAGTTTAGAATTACTCAACTGTTTTGTCTTTCTTTTTCTGCTGCATTCTATAAACTGGTCAATGTTCAGAAGTAAATACGTTTAGAGCTATTGCAACACTTGTGTTGAAAATGCAATTTTCTCTTAATGTTTAAAGATTACTTTGAGGTTATTTCTTTTAATTGAAACAATACATTTTAATGTTCCAAAGCTGACACTAGTTTATTAAAAAAGGTAATTTTATCCTGTAAGAGGGATAACAGCTACTTTGTGCTTTGTTTCTTCCTGGCATATATAAGAAGAAATATCCAATAGCAAGAGACAATGGGAGCTGGAAGTGACACTGTTCTTATGTTTACAGATTGCATGATTCTGTTTGGAAGTGTACCACAATAGCTGTTATGTTTTTACAGTCACCATTTTCATGATTATTAGATCATTACATTTAACTTAAACCAATTTGAGCTTGCATTAGCAAGAATTGGTGATTATTTCTCACCTCTGACCTTTGGGTTAATGAGAAGCTTCTCTGTGTAATTGCTGTGTCTTAAGATGGCACTGTGGTGTGTAATTGTTATCCCTGTAAAATTATATTTAAAGTTTGTTTTACTTGAGCAAGTAGAATAACATTATTTCTGCAGTGAGCAATAATTATCTGCCTCCTAGCTGAAAATGTATACGGTGGATAAACTGTGTTCATGTAGTAGCCTTTGTTTCTAAGGCAAGTTAATTAAAAGGGGAATGTTGAAAAATATGTCAGTCTACTGAGTGTTGATAGAGTAATAGTATTACTTTACAATAAAACATTCTAGGCAAGCAAACAAAAAATTGATTTTGCTCTGAAGATATAGATAAAACTGAAAAAAAAATCATGATTTTACACTTTGATTATAAGAAAATGCAGCCATGAAAAGAAATATATATTTGTTTTAATGGAATAAGAAGTGCCAAAACTCTGTGTACTCAGTTGGTACTCATATGGGTTGATACAGACATGAAGCACTGACATTGAAACATACATTTTTCACCTTTCAATTTTCTGTATATGATAGCAAATTGCACATTAGGCATTATATATGTGTTCTTCCTCTGCTGCTTTAATTAATTCTACTATAAAAAAGATATTGGCATCAATCCATGAATATTTTAACATTCAGAAAAAATTTTATTCAATATTTATTTACCAGAACAACATTCACTGTGCGACGATTACTTTCAATTTCAAAAACTGTTTCCATATATAGCACAGGACCCACTGACCTTGATCTGCTATAAACTGCCTTTTCAATTCTACATAGGGTAGAAAAAAGTATATTGCATGAGCCATCAGCCTTGAATTTGTTTTCCCCATCATATACAAACTTCACAAAGTATCACTTGGTAGTTATTAGAAAGAGCTGCTACTTTAATTTTATTTGCAAAAGTTCTCTTTTATGTCTTTCTCTACAGGAATAGTGTACAATTCTAATATTAATCAGTAATTGTATTCAGTTTTTCTTCTTTAAAAAATTCACATAGAGTAACTCACTCCTTGTTGGCAATTGAAACTTGGACCCAGACCAGCAGGGAATCTGAATCATTTATTCAAAGGAGTGAGTTGGTTTTATACACTTTTCCAAGGCACAGTATTTCCTTATATGGCATGACCTATCCCATGTTGCCACATCAGCAAGGCGCTTCCCTATAGGGCTCTGCCGTGTGACACCTCCTCCCCCCAGGGCCTGGTGGAGACAAGCCTCTCTGTGCCGCCATGTGCTCCTTTGTGCTGCCATGGGCCTCTGCAGGCAGGTTTTACAGCTCACAACCCAATTCTCTCTTATAATTCCCCATAACCCCCCACTAATATTTCTTTATCGGTCTCAACAGTCAAGAAGAGCATTTACAACACGCTATGGACAAGATCTCTCATTTGCATTGAATTGGCCTAGTGCCTCTGTGAATTTGCAAACAGACAGACGAAACCCTCTTAAGAAAAAGACTGTTTTGCTTGCATTTCCCACATATGTTTAATTTTGGAATTGTTTAAAAACATCTCTTCTTAGTTTACTTGGTTTATTTTTTTATTATTTTTCCAGTAACTAATAAAATTTATATTGTCTGTCCTTAAATTTTTGGCATAATTTTAAAATAAATAAAATACAGCACAGATGCATAATATATATAAGCACTCCTTTTATAATAGATATATATATTATGCACAGATGCATAATATATATAAGCACTCCATGAGATGGAGTTCACAGTAATGATATAATTGATTGAACTGTAAAACTCCACATTTACTTAAATAAAAATTAAAATCTAGTCATGCTATATCCAGGATATAATTTCTTTAAACTTCTGATAAGAAATAACTTCACAATAAGCACATTTTCTGATGTAAGCTATTTTTATAAGCTCTTAACTGCATGCATTTACTCTATAATAAATTAACCTTTGTATACATTTTGACTGCTAGAGGAGGAAAGTTACAAATAGATTCTCATGGTAAAAATATCATTAAGTGCTTAGAGAAGGGATGGCAACACTCATATATGCATGTTTTAGGAGGTCAAGAATATTAAAAATGGTGTGCCAGAAAGAAAGAGGCATATAATAGAATTGAATATAATGTGGATGGAAAGCAAACTAAAAATTATAAATAGTTTACTTATATAGAGAAATAAATTTAGACTGGTTTTGCCAGTATTGCAGTCTGTAATAGTGGTTTAGGGGTTCTATATAACACTTTTATTTCCACAAAATGTTTTAGGTTTTTTTTTCTTCTCTGAATTTCTCAAGACACATACATCAAAGATGGAAATAGTTCCCTAAAGATATTTTCTACATCAACAGGTTTTTTCAGGTTTTTAGCTGTCATCCTATTAGGCTGGATATAATTATAATAATAATTCCAATTTGCTCTATTTCATCCTTAAGCACAAAAGAAACACCCAAACCAAAATTAAGCAACCAACAAAAAAACTCTGCCCATTTATTAGACAGGGTAGCTTTTTTGTATTTTACTGAACAGAGGATGCAATGTATCAGCAAACATTATAAAGTTGCTGAGGCACTAGGACATGCATTAAATCCTTGATTGCTTAAGAAATGCTGCACAGTTGTCACGGGTTAGCAAGCATAGTCCCGGAAGTGATTTTCTTGCAAAGAGGTGATTACGGCTTCCTCTGTCACCTGACAGAACCTATCAGCTGGCTAGTTTGAATATGGACAACTTTTTAAGCCACTTAGAATTTTGACTGCCTCTGTGGTCCCCATTTAAGAATGGACAAACCCCGGGAAGCTCTCTCTTCCTTCTGGCTGGAGGACTGGTAACCGGGCTGGGCCTGTAGAGAGCCCAGCGGCCCTGCTGTGCCCTGCCGGGACTTGGCTCAGGTCGGGCCGGGCTGGGCCACAGCTATCCTGGAGCCATGCAGCCCTGTTCCACCCGCGGCCCCTTCCCACAGCCCTGCTATGTGCAGATGGCGCGCCCCCGTCCCGCTCCCCCCCAGTGTGGCTGAAGAATTCAGCTGAAGCTGCCCTGCTGTCCAGCAAAGATCATGTGTCCAGCTGCAGGGCTGGGTGAGATTAACTCTTTTAGTGCTGTGAAGACCTGAAAACCTGAGGGAGGAGAAGGAGGAGATGCTTAAAGCTGAAATTCTGTTGTAAAGCTATGGTGATGATGTATCAGAGTACCCATTGTAATTTCATGAAAGCATGGGGGGGGTGGAGCGTTCAAACTGTACTTGTGAGCAAAAGCACCTGTGCTGAAATAAGCAAATGCTGAAGCAGCTGTAATTTGATGAGAAGTTTGAACAGGGAGAGATGGAAGTGATGAGGACTCTTGCTCCAAATGGAAGGAGAAGACCTCAGTTCCTTGAGATACTCCCAGAGATAGTCTTAGAGATGAAGATGCTTTTTTCTCCCAGGAAAGGAGGAGGGCCTCTATTCTCAGAGATGGAAATGCTCCCGGAGATGGGTGAAGAGAACTTTTGTTTGTGAACAGCTCAACCTTAAAATTGTACCCCAGTAGCTCAAGATTGGACCCTCGAAAGCAGTTGTGGGAAAAGCTGCAAGTTGTGGAAAGGGACTCCCACATGATGGGAGCAGAGAACCAACCCGGGTGGCTATCTTGTTGTGATAATATCCCCATAGTATGAGCAAGAGAGACTCCTCTTCCTAAATGAACTGAACAAGGTTATTATGGAAGTGGTAAACAGACTGAACATCTCAAGGGCTGTCTTTTTAAATTGTCAGTGAGAGAAGGGAGAAAGGTGGGGGGAGGAGAAGTGTTCTGAAGGTGTGGTATGATTTTTTTTTTCTTTCCTTCTTTTTAGGTCTATTAATAAACTTCTTTATATTCTTTTAGGTTTTGTGCCTGCTTTGCTTTTCTCCTAATTCTTATCTCACAGAAGGTAAGCAGTAAGGAGTATTTTGGACCAAACCACTACAACAGTGTACTAACTAAAGAAGGGCCTTGAAAATGGAAATTGTACATCACAGTACTCCAATTAAAATTATGGAGAAAAACTATGCTACCTTGTGTGCTTCATAAGTGCACTTATGTAATTCTGTAATTCTCAGACAGTTCTGTAATGTCAGCTCCCTCACATAGCAAACAAATATGCCATAAAATCCTAGAGATCTTCATTGAAACACTTGAGTATATTCAGAAACATAGATGGAAAGAATATAAACATCATTTACAATTATATTGGCAGATAGGATCTTTATTTGGATTAAAATACAATTGTACATTTGAAATACCAGAAGGCACTCTAATAGTTATCCTTGGAAACACTTGTTAAAATTACAATTGCCTTAATATTACCTGCTATGTAGCATAGTCCAGCAACAGCATTATCCTTGAGTAATGGAGTTATTCTTAGGGAAAACCAATTTCCAGATCTCAGTTTACATCCTTTCTTAAAAGAAAAAAAAAAAAAAACAAACCAGGATTAAGCAACACATTCACAATTCACCAGAAGGCAAGAAAGAGACCTGGGTCAGGATTAAGTTTAGGCAGGGGTTTGAGATTTAAAGCCAAAAGTTTTAGTTTAGTTTAATAATAAGAATCAAAATGTTAATATTTTTACTAGTTATCAAAGTGTTTGAGAACTATAATCCTGGCAAAATCAGCATCTATTACCTTTAAAGTCTTTACTGATTTTGTAAAATTCTGTACATAAAGAGCTTTTCATTTCCAGTGACATTATCCTTGGGCACGAAAATAAAAACTATTTGGACACACAAAAAAAATACAGCAACAAAGTGAAAATCTCCACTCAGTCTGTCATAAAATGAAAGCTCAAAGATTTTACATCACTGGCGATGGGAACAAATAGTTGTTTCTCTTAGGTAGCCCAGCTTAGTAAACAAAAAGTGACAGTAGTAACTACATATAACTCCTATGGTAAGTTCCAGATGACAGTGCTTGGTGTACCAGGCTTATTCTTCTCACAGAACTCTAGACATAATTTTAAGTACAGGGACAAATGATCTGAAAATCAGAACAAGCCCTGGCCACGCTTCTTAAAGCTTATCTGTGTGCAGAGAAAGCATAAGCTACAATGAGTTTCAATCACAGTTCAATTATGGTAGATACCAGGAAAACTGGGTAAGGGCTTAAGAACAAATACATCAAGTTTGGGTGTAGCTTTAAGGAGTCAATTGATGTTTCTGACAAGCAGTTACAAGTTGACACAGATATCCAAAATCACATAAAGCAAACTTAGTGATAGATAATAAAGGCTTAGATGTCCAAGGAGCAGCTAATTTGCCAGACATCTTCCAAAATAAGATCATCTGCTTGCATCTACAAAGTAGATAAAAGAGTTAGACCACTTGAGTAAGAGTAACAAGGTAGCAGAAAATTAAATTTGCCAAAAATGTGTTGGAATTTCATTTAGTAATGAGATGTTGAAATACCTGAATAACTTAGGCAGGAACAAAAGAATGTATGTATAGAGATTTTAGCAATAGTTGTCCTTTAAAACAGCATCAATTCTCAGTTGAGAGAAGTGGGAGACAGACAGGTCAGAGCAAGTAGCACTAAGACATTTTTCCTTGTATTTATACATAAGCCATAAACCTAGAATGCAGAGGGAAAGAACCCAAGCAAATTAAAGAAACTCAACCAAATAAACCCTGCATGCTTTCCCTTTCTCTTTTTTTATTTTTCAGGTTGACATAAAGCATAAAGCTCCAGAACCACACTGTAAAATCCTCAGTAATACTGTGTAGAGCAGCTGGATTATTGTTTATCAGGAATTAAATTAATGCATTTCTTTGTTACTAAGGTGTTGTCTTTGATAGAAATTTAATTAAACATTTGGCGTACCTGAACTGTGAACTATTGTTATACTACAGGTAAATTGATAGGGGGAAAAAAAAAGGAAAAAGACAGTGTCATTTTCTATCTTTCAGTCATAATTCATTATATTCACTGAATTGATTAATTGATTTTCAAGTTTCATATCTGTTCTGTGTTGTTAATACCATAGGTGTATATAATCAGATTTTGTGGGCTGTAAGCAGTAAACAGCTGCAAATTTTCTTCATTTGAAAAAGCGCTAATTAGATTACAAATTATTTTGCTCATTTTCCCACCAGCTCCTTGGTTCATTCTTTAATTATTATTTATATTCAAGCATTTATGTACCTTTCAGTACAAGAGTTTTTCAATGGCATGTGTATACAAATAAGATGTGAAGACTATACAATCACAGACCTACTTAGTAAACCTCCTTCCGCCTTTCTGATCCTTACCATCTTTCTGTTTCTTCCCACTCAGTTAACGCACTTTTGTCACATGCTCATTTCAGTTTTGTTTCACAGTCTCCAGCACCATAGGACCATTTAACACCCTCTGTTATCCCAGGGCTCTAAGTTGCTCTTTTGCTGTCTGCTTTTCCTGTCCACTGGAGAAGAAAACATTGTTTCAACACATTTAGTTTTGCAGAAGATAGGAAACTGGCCTCTCTGAATGACTGAGTCAAGAGCAGAAACAATGGAAAAAAGTAAGAGGCGTGGCATCAGAGAAAATTGATACAGAAATAAATGCTCTCTCTCTAATATCACAAAAGCCACAATAGCTTTGTTCATTTCAAAAAGACAAGTTAAGCACCACGGCAGTTTCTGCTGATGTCATTCTAGAATGGGAAAGCAACCTTGATAGCAAGGAAGCTTAGCTTTTTTCTCTTTGTTTTTACCTCTCTGTTCAGCTGGCAGCAGTGGGAATTCAGAATCTGATCTAGCCATCTACAGGACCATTTCCTCTTCTTAGTCACACAGCTTCAGCTAGCATGGGGGAAGCCAGATGGAGCCAACTCAGGAGCAGTGGTGTAGCTAAGAGGGGAATTTGGATCACGTCATTGGTATGAATTTTGGACCATGGCAGATAAAGGAACACAAAATAGTGGAAAATGCAGCTGAGGCTGAACATATCTCAACTGTCTTTCTCCCTGCTAATTACTGCTTCTCCAAAGCTGCTCATTTCAGTGGTGTTCCCTGATTCTCTCACAAGACTAGTAGTGGTAGTGCTATTGGAGCTGCACTGGAAACATCCCATATCATCTATTCCATTAAGTGACTTTGATCACATTTGCTTACTTCAAGGGTTATGAGTAAATTGCTTACATCCTGTGGCATCTCACATCCCCTAGTTGCTGTTGGTATCAGCTCTAAGAAAATTCAATGCTAAAGCCAAAGGCACTGACTGAGCAAACTTCAATTCTGAAAGTCAAAAGGTCAAAGCGAAAACAATGGACCAGCTGTTCCTACTGGAACAACAGAAAGAAAATATGACTAACAAGGACTTGAAATGTCTTTCTTCATTAAAATCGTGTCTGTGTGGTCTCTTCCTCCTTGAAGACTCTGCATCATTTAAAGATACCCTTATTTATGAAGTACAATCTTTGGAGCATTTCAGAGTTTTTAAAAATCCCATCAGTTTTTTTAACCTGTTTAGAATGAGGAAGCTCACAGTAAAAAAAAATGCTGCTTTCTATCCAGATGAATGATAAACTCTTACTGGGGACACCAATCAGCTTCCAGATATAGCAAAAAGAGAAATTCTTTACTTTAGCTGAGAGGCCAAGCTTACTGTTGATACATAAATATGATACCAGATTGCATACAATATCATTGTAAATATGTACCACCAGGTCAGTCATCCTGCGAAACAAACTTTCCTGGAAAAAACTGTCCTTACAGTTCATCCACACATGAATAGGTAGGGTCTGCTCATCTTTTCTTGAATAAAATGGTGATTTAGAATTTAAATAGCTTTCAACAATATTTGAAAATAATTCTGCGGATTTTTCAAAGAGACAAGAAAACCCTATATAAAACCATTATTTTTTTTACCTTCATATTTCACTGTGCTTTCTGTATGAAGGAATAATGAAGTGTTATAGTATCCTACAGCTCCTGAAACTACTATGAAATATTAGGGAGTGAAGGAAGGGAAGAAAGAAAAAACAAAGCAGGAATGAAAACTCTTATCTATGCCTAATTTTGTGAGGCTTATTTCATTCCAATGGAGTCTGTGAAAAAAAATTTTTTGCAACATCTACCGTAAATAGTACATCAGGTTATTTTCGTATTTTTAATCTACAGCTATTAATGTATAATTAGAGTTTGAGTCCAGCTTTAAATTGTAACTTAATGATTTTGCCTTTTGCTTTCTCATCTCACTTAGTAGTTTTGAGTAAAAGTTACACATGGTTGGATTACATTACTCTTAAGGGACCTTTATGTTTTAATAACTGAAGTGGCTGCAAAGTAGCATGCTACTCTCAGTTGCAAAACTTGATGATTTTGTAAGAGTTGAGGTTTCTCCTCTAGTGAGATAGGTTTTTCTGTGGTATTCTTGAAAATGCTTAGGAAGACACTACTCAGTACATTTGGTTCATCTCCAGAGCTGCTCCACCATGGCTAATTTCCACACCTATCCTAGAGTGCAGCATTGACCGTGTGAGCACAGCCCATCTGTTTCAGAATGACACAGGTCAGTTTAAATCACATCAGAGAGAGCAGTCACTTCCAGCAGAGGAGAGGGAAGCAGCAGTGGAGCCAATCACAAGCATTTGTCTGACTGTAACCAGCTCATACTGTTGATTGCAGCATCTCTGCTGAGAGGGCAGCAACTCACGGCTTGAGGGCAGTAATTTCTTAAAACACTAAGAATATGAGTACTCTGTGTGATCCCTTAAAAGGCTACAAATGACATTAGCAGATATGCAGGGAAGGTAAAAAGTTATGGTCCAGTCTTTCTACTCAAGAGTGCATTTACATAGAGTATACATGAATGCTTTCTGTCTGAGTGGATCCTGATTAATTTTGGCATATTCACTCAGTAGTAATACACTATTTTTTCTCCTGAGGATTTTCTTGCTTTTTAAATAATAAATAAATAAATAAATAAATATGCCTACTTCCTGCTCAGCTTTACGTCTCACTATCTCATTTAAGTTTCTTCAGTAGCTACTCCACTGAGGTGGTTCACCTGAGTGTGAGCTGAGGTATTAACTGGTTCAGGCATAGAGGTTCAGCAGAGAGGGGAGACATGTCTGGGTATTTGTTCCAGATGGTTTGTATTTTCTGAAGAAATTCACTGACTGCTTACTTACACTAACAGAAAGGTGTCATGAAATCTCAAAAGTGTCATTCTTTTTAAATCAATACCAGAATTTTACCAGGATTATGATTAAATTCAAAGCCTAAAACTTACTTCCTGTTTCATCACCTTCTTGCTCCAGACACTCATTGTTGTTCAGCCATTTCCTCATCTTTGAGTAAATTCTAGTCCATCTTCATAGACCAAATTTGTAAACAAAATAAAGTCCTTAAAATCTGAGGCAACCCCACTCTGAGCCCAGATCTCAAGGGAAATTAAGTAGTGGTTTTACTCATTGAAGATTTCACTACTTTGCTGGCCTGCAAGACTTAAATTTGCACAGGATATAATATAGTATTCTAACAGTATATTTTATTTTCCCGTAATTTAGAGTTTAAGACAGTTATGATAACTTTGGGTTTAATACTAAATACTAACACACACACAAGTGATTGCAAGTATATGAGTAGCACAGTGTTTTGCTTCAAAAACAATGGAAACTTGAGGCTGATACGTATTTTTAAAATCTTTTTGTAAGAGAACTGTTCCAACGCTTGCTTCAATTTCAATACTATCTTGTTATTTGAGCAGTAGCATTAAAAGCACTCATACTGGTCATATGTTAAGCTATACACAAGAGGCATGGCTAAAGGTAGACTCTGACTGATTTATCTTCTTGAACAGTTGCTTGAATTTAGTAAAGCACATTCAGGCTACTAATTTCTTCTGGAATTAAATCTAAATATCCTACCACTTAGGCAAAGACTGCCATTGACTTTCCAGCAAAATAGGTGCCCAATGTCAATGTTTTTCTCTCTTGCTGAATATTATGCAGAAACTAAACCTGGCTTTAATTCATATGATAATGAATTAATTTTAAAGTCAAACATATGGTCCATTTGCTTTTTGTGGGTAAAATAATCCATCACATGATTAGACATGGAGATTACATTTCTGGTTATTGGACACATAAGAGTGAATCAATAAATCCAGAATAGTGTCAATATTGTTCAATGTTAAAAAAAAAAAGAAAAATTAACAGTTCAATCTGTCCTTGTCCTTCATGTGTCCTGTTTTCTGAAGTGAACTATTCTGAACTACTTTGCCATCTTTGAAATGTAAAACCAAACCCTGCCTGTTTAATAACTATATGCTTTATATAAGGTCCATATTAATGAGATGGGATTTTTTTTTAATTACTTAAAAATATTTCATCAAATAAATAGCATTCAGGTCTTGAACATTTCTATACTTCAAAATTTCTTTTATCTACTTTGCTACAGTCAGACATCAACTAGAAATCATATGAAATCTACTTAAAACTGCTGATACTTCAGATCATCCCCTTCCTAATTACTTCTTGTATGTTTTTCTGTAAGGTGCGCTATCCCTATGCAGGACAAAAAGCCACTGACACAGAATATGGATGAGCGAACTGTGCAGATGCAAAACAGCATGTAAAAGAGAAAGTGCTGGATGCACAGTAACTTCAGAGGCACCTACTTCAGTCTCCTGATTCTTCAGGTGTAAAATTACCCTTGTGATGTATACATCTCATAATCTTCATTGAAACTGTATTTCAGGGCATTTTTTTCAGGGACTAAAATGGAGCTCATTAGTACCTTCTTAAATTTCCTTGTATTCGAAACTAGCAATGAAACAACAAGGTATGGGAGGTATGGGATAAAATCCCACAATCTATCTTACCCTGTGACACTGACTGTGCCGTAATCAAACCTCTCCTGATGGGAGAGATCTTTAAAGTCCTTGCTAGGAATTCCAGAGACAAACGGGACTCTCAGCCTTCGCTGCTTCTAGATAGTTGTTTATTAAATCTTATCAGAGAAAAAGAGTCACTAGCGTGATCCAGACATAGCACAAAGCAGGGAATGCAGGAGAAAGCCGAATTATCAAGATTACGCGGCCTTTTTAAAGGTAAATCAGCCAATGGTAACTAAAAACGTACATTATTTTTACTTTTCTGCCAATTATTCAGTAACACAGCCAGGAACTGCGGAATTCTTTGTCCAATCATCCCAAACTACTTTTACTGCAGAATATGGAGTAGTAGAAGAAGAAGAAGAAGAAGAAGGTTTGGAGAACAACAACATTCCTCCATTTTGATGTTTTATGCTTTTATCTATTTACTACATTAACAAACCCAAAACCTCTAAATTTTTCACCCTGTGACAACTTTACATAGTAGTCTATCACCTAATTTCCACTAGTGTAGTTTCTAGTTCTTCTCTAAGAGCAGGCAGTTTTTTCCACGGACAGAGGTCAAAAGCTGTGTTGTTCAGGGGGGTGAAACCCCTCAAAACAAGCAGAGAAATATTCTCTCCCACTCTGGGTTCCTGGAAAATGCTGAACATTTGTACTTTAAATATCATTCTTCTAAAACAAATTCATTTTATTAAAGAAATCAACTCAACAGGAAAAAAATGGATTTTTCTCTTGATAGGACCATCAGAGACAAACGCCTACAAATGAATTTGTCTACTAGTATTACCTTCTGTTCCTATATAATTGCAGAATAAGCAGTCAAAACAGAGAGAAAAGGCAGGCTATTCTTCTTACTTTTTATAACACCAGACTCAGGCTAAAGATATTTAATCATAAGGTGTTCCAGTGGCCAGCTTTGCAGAAATGAATGCAAAGTCCTGCAATGCCAGGCTGATGGAGCAGATAACCAGACATTAGTCTTCTCAGCCCAGTCTTCGACTGAGTCCTTCAGGCAACAAAAATAAATCCAGTCATTATTTCTCACGTTCATTATTTCTCTGTTCTGTCTTAATTTTATTATGACATATTTCTCTGATTTTAGTCTAATGATATCCATAGTTTGTCCGTTGTTTCTTCTATAATTGTACACATTGCAAAAAAAGAAATAATTAATGATTTTTTTTTTTTTTTTAACATTTTTAATCACAGGGAGATCTTAAAGCTGTCAAACCATTTTCTATCTTAATGTCATACTTCTTTCGAAACACAGTAAGCTATTGTTTCTGTATAACTTTTGTAGCTAAGCTAACATTGACAATAAAGTGTGTCTTTGATCTGAGCACTTTAGAGGTAGACCAGCCTGTAATGGTAATTGAGAAAGCATTACATAAGCAAAGTAACTGGCATGATTTATTGCTATGTCAAACAATAAACATAGCTTTCTGAGATTTTTTTTCATGAGAATGATCAGGATCTGTGCCTGACCTTGTATCAAACTAGGCCCATGCTTAATTTTTTAGCTACTATCTTTTTAATCCTTGCCCTCAATTTCAAAGATTCAGTTTTATTTGATGGTCTCCACTGCTGCCATTGACATGCATATTTTATGGGCTGATGCTTATCATTCTGAGGAATACAGATCTCTTGATCTTGAGACATAATAAAGGTCAACCTAGCAGTTAAATCTGATAAAGGCAATCCAGGGCTCTAGTCACAGTATGGCTGTACAAATAGGCATCACTCTAAGTGTAATTTATGATCTATATTGTGATAATAACATTTTTTGGTTTTCTCCAACCTTAGATGGAGAAGATTTTCCAAGGTGGGATATCATCATGTTCCTCCCCCCTATTGAGAAAGTTGAGATTGTTGGAGAGCCTTCTTAACCCTTTGAACACATATTTCACTAGTAGGAATGTATTCCACTGGCCAGTGGGGTAGGTCTGCTCTTGCTAAACCACTGTCATATTCACAGGCATTTGAGAGTTCCAGGGGTACTCACTGGAACATTTTGTTTCAAAATTTACCTCAGTTGTTGTGTATTTGTGTAAACTCTGCCAGGTACATCTCTTGTATTCTAAGTCTGGTTTTCTTAGAAGTTTTCACTTTATGTTTTTATAAAAAAGAAACCTTATTTCACTTGAGTAATAAAGACTTGGTGTAATATCTCTTCACTGGTCTTTCTCAAGGTAGCACTGACAGAAAGTGCCCATAAATGCAGCTATCTATTTAGATGGGTTGTGTCTTTGTTTTTGAGGCTTTGCATTTCATGAAGAAGGTGAATAGCAGTTTGGTGTCTAAGGGCAGATATTAAATGCCTGAAGTGAGTAAGTAAGTATTACATGTACAAAGACTTTTGAATCACAGATAATATTATCTAAAGAGTAAAATAATGCTGTTGTTCTTATTGCTTGAGCATCATTTGTGTGATTCTCACTGTTCCTCAGAATAAAATAATTGAAGAAATTTATCCTCAAGACATATGCTATATAACTCTATCCATTATTGTTGTAGTAAAGTATAGTGAATAAGGCTTTGTGCTAGTTTCAGCAGCACAGCCCAGTACATAGGGGAATGATAAAAATTATGTTGCTTCTTCTTCTGAGACTAAGGATCCCCTTCTGGCCAGAAAAAATTTTGACTTACCTGTTTACCCTGTAAACCAAAGTGTTCTACTAAGATGAGGCTATCTACGCCATATGATACAACGCAAATGCCTTACGCAAAACAGCTTTTCTCTTACTGTATGATTTTATCTTAGAAGGGATTGAATTAACATTTCATCTATATAGGGATATTTGTGTATTAGTCCACGATACTAACAAGGGAGATACTCCTCTTATTTATTGTTTTTAAACCATAGCTGGAAGTTAGAGCTGTACATCATCTTTTTTGCTAAGCAGGATTCTAAAAGGACAAAAAACCAATTTTATCATTACTATTATTATAGTTCTATCTGGTCCTTTTTCAGTTCTTTCAGACTTGAATCAATTTGACCAATGTGGTTGTGGATGAAAATAAAAACTTTCTTGACAAAGGGGAAAGAGATGAACGGATCAGGAGGTGAGATAAGGTGATAGAGCAACTACATGAGAAAATGGGAAAAATCACTAGGATGCAGAAACTGTATGTGTACTCAGGGAAATTAGAAGGATCGATTAGGTGAGGGGTGGAAGGTAGGACAGAAGAGGAAGACAGGGGTAATAGAGGGCAACAACTTGTTTCTGTTTTAATGTGTCTGAGGAGAATGGAATGAAATAGGAACCTGAAAAATCATGTGCAGCTGTCAATATGAGGAGCTTTTTGGATACAAAATATATTGCTTGTTGTCCCGGGTGTTGTCTGTGCACTTTGCACAGATTAGTTGTTCGTATGAAAATCACTGGCATACATAAGAATCTGTGAACTGTAAATGTGGATGTTATGCAGAGAAAAATGTACTGAAATTCACACAAGCTCATAGAGGTATTGATGAAACCACATCCTGTAGTAACATCTCCAGCTGGTGGCAGAACTGAGTTTTGGCTGTGATACAGTCTTAGAGTCTCTGCTGTTATCTCTGCTAATGATTGGCTATTCCTGTTAATCTCTGATGTGAATAGCTGAAATAGCCTATCTGTGTATTATTGATCACCATATCCATAGGATCTAAGACCAGAATCCTAGACAAGAATTTTTCTGCAGAAAGAAACAAAGCTAAACTGTTAGACCTGAAAGTTATTGAAATCACCGAATACATCAAGAACCAGTGAAGGTGAAACACTCAGTAGTATCAGTCTTCAGTGAAGGAGGTAAAGTGAGAATGTGCCAACATCTTTTGCTTGCATAAAAATGTGATGAGAAAAGTTTTCAGAGACACAAAGCACTGAAGTATAGTAATTATTCTGCTTTGTTGCTATTTTATTGTCAAGTAAATGGAAACAATAGAAGCAGAATATAATGTATTGTTAGATCTGAAACAGTATGAGAAAGAAAACAATGAATAGAAAAATATTTCTATTTACAGGTGATGTGAAAGAGGAACACAGATATCATTACAAATCCATTTCTTCAGTATTTTTGTGGATTTATCTTACTGTTGAAGCCCCTTATGGGTTGGGGTTTTTTTGCACGTTGTTGTTTCACAAACCAGCTTCTGTTCTGCGAAGTCATGTGTTTGTATGTTTGAATTTGCAACATATATTCTAGGTTAAAGAAAGACAATATTCTAGTTTATGTTACATTTTTTCCCTGCAAGAAAAATCGGCTACAGAAAGCCAACTTCTACTTGAAAAACAAATAATATTGGTAGCTAGCAACCATTGTCCTTGGAAGGCAAATCAAACTTCTGAATTTGAATATTTGGATTGCAACTAATATCTGTTTTTTTCCGTAAGTAAGCAATTTAACTAGTATGTCAGAAGATTATATTTTTGTTTGTCTGAATTGGAGATTTTCATGTTGTGCAAAAGACCTTAAAATTACGAGACCTTTGTCTCTTTTTCTCCTTCTTTGTCTCCTTCAGCTTCTTTTTTTTTCTCTCTCTTTCTATTCCTTCCTTCCTTCCTCTGGTCTCACCCTTTCCCTTTCATCTCTTCTTACTGTCATTGCTTATGTGACTTAGGATGGTCCCAGTGAAAATTGTGGTTTGAGCTGAAAGAGCTGAGGATGAATGTAGGACAAAGAGGAAGAGAAACTGCAGTAAGAATGTTTGTGTTCCTCCTGAAAAAACATGGGGAAAGAAGATGGAAGAATGAAAAAGGAGCTTGAAAGACTGCAACTTTAGTTGTTAAAAAGGGATGAGCAAATTATAGAAGTTTACTTGGCAAGAAATCAGTAATTCTTGTATATTCAAACCCTATGTGCTGTTGTTCCTCCAGTCTCTATGGTAACAATAACACAGACAGAAGAGGAATGCTGAGGAAAGGCTGATGGAAACAAAGCATGCTTACATTTTCTAAAATGCCTGGGGAATCTGAGTTTTGGATGACTTGACTAAAATAAACAAGATTCATTTTTTAACTGCTTAGAATTCAGCTTCACTAAATGGAGCTTTTCTGAGGTGTCTAAAGTTAGTGTAAGGCAGCCTGCATTCCATAAAGCCATTAAAAGAGAAAAAAATATTATTCTGACTATCACTTATGACAACATTTGTCAGCCTTTTGTTGTATTCCTGGAATGAAAAGCCCCACATTTTACACTATATTTCAAATACATGAACAAAATCCTTTGAATAAATCAAGATACAGATGATTTGCTTAATATCATGAGAACACAAGTAAGAACTTTTTTTTTTGGTGGTTGTAGTTAAAGTCTACCCTGACCTCCTATACAGATTCCAGTGATAATCTATTCTTAGCTCATCAGATTGAAATTTGATATCTAGAGTCCCGTATTTTATATATGAGTGATTTGATTTTTAGTGTTGCTAAGCAAATCACATGCTGCATCATCTCCTGACAGCATCAAATCATTAACATACTTGTAAACACTGTATTTATAAAAAATTAAGAGTGAAAAGAAATAAATTCTTGCAAAACATTTTCCCATGTATAGTTTTAGATTTTCTGCAAACTTTTTTGCATGCTTGAGAGTCCTCATATGACACATTTCTGGCATAGAAGAAATGATATAGCAGTTGCTGATCAGATTGAACCTAGTACAGAGGTGAAAAGTGCAGCAGCTGAACAAGGACAGTAAGCAAAGAAGCATAGGAATAATCAAAACTGTGAAGGACAGAATATTTAATAGAAAATGCCAACTGTTTTCCTTCTCATTGACATATCTTAAACTCCTATTATACCACTTATAAGAGGGACAAGGACATCTCTGAGTAATTTTCAGCAATTTATGTAAAGTTCAGCTAGAACGTAGGTGAAATTAAAACCTTTTTCCCGAAGGATCATAATGGGGGCCACTAATGAAGCACTTCTCCACCCATACAAAGTAGCTTGATAAAAAACCCCCAGGCTGTTAAAGAACAGTATGCATTTTTGATCACAGGCTCAAACCTCTTCTAAAAAGTAACAAAATGTTATTTTATCCTTCAACTTTGCATGCTGTATGTTGGTTTTGAACAGTTCTTCTTTTGGTTTTTGAGTTATATGGAAGCCTAGTGATCCTGGAAATGCATGAACAACCCTTTCATCAGCTAAGATAATTCTTTAAGACCTAAATATTTCTAGTATTAAAGAATAAATCAATGCATTTTTCAACAGCCAGATGCTCAGTGGTTGCACTTTCTTAGCTGTGGTTTGGTGTGTGTATGAAACTTCTAAGAGTTTGTCATCACTGGAGCTTTGATTTTTGCCACTCCACTGTATAAAGCAGCTGTGTAAAATTACAAAACTAAACTTCTCACAGTAGATATGGATTTCATTTTGTCAGCATAACAGTAAGAACAGTTAAATAACCCATGTATTTATTGCTGGTATGATCCTTTACTTGAAACACTTACCACCACCACCTTTTTAAAGGAAAATACGTGATTCTGTTGCAGCACAAACTGACAAAATTAGGGTAAAGTGCTCAAATTGTACTGACAGGCCTTGCTATTACATAATACTTCAATTATTGAAGAAAGGGAAAAGAAATTTTTAAAAAGGATAAATAAAAATAAAATAAAACTTTAAAAAATATATAAGCATATAAAAGTGTCTATAAAGTAAGTAATTCCAAACATAGAATTTCAATATGAACCTCTGAGTGGAAATAGTTAATTAGCAAGAGATCATTCAACTGGAAATTTGTATTATGAATGCTTCCAACTTTATCCAATAGGCTTTAGTTGACCACTTGTAGCGGGTTTGGTTTGTAACCGGGCGGAAACAGCAATTTAGTGTAGTGGTTTGGTCCAAAATACTCATTACTGTTTATCTTCTGTGAGATAAGAATTAGGAGAAATGCAAAGCAGGCGCAAAACTTGAAAGAATATAAAGAAGTTTATTAACAGACCTAAAAGAAGAAAAAAAATCATACCACACCTTCAGAACACTTCTCCTTCCCTCCCCCACCTTCCTCCCTTCTCCCACTGACAATGTAGAAAGACAACCCTTGGGATGTTCAGTCTGTTCGCCACTTCCATAATAACCTTGTTCAGTCCATTTAGGAAGAGGAGTCTCTCTTGCCTATGCTATGAAAACATTGTCACAACGAGACAACTGCCCAGGTTAGTTCTCTGCTTGCATATGAGTCCCTTCCCACGACTTGCAGCTTTTCCCACAACTGCTTTTGAGGGTCCACTCTTGAATTATTGGGGTATAAATTTAAGGTTGAGCCGTTCAGAAACAAAAGTTCTCTTCACCCATCTCTGGGAGCATTTCATCTCTAAGAACAGAGGCCCTCCTCCTTCCCTGGGAGCAAAGGGTCCTCCTCATCTTCATCATTAAGACTATCTCTGGGAGCATCTCTAGGAACTGAGGTCCCTTTTCCATTTGGAGCAAAAGTCCTCATCACTTCCATCTCTCTCTGTTCAAACTTCTCATTAAATTACAGCTGCTTAAGCATCTGCCTATCTCAGCTCAGGTGTTTTTGCTCACAAGTTGAACGCTCCACCCCCCATATCTTCATGAAATCACAATGGGATACTCTGATACATCATAGCTTTACAACAGAATTTCAGCTTTAAGCATCTCCTCTTTCTTGTCCCTCAGGTTTTCAGCTCTTCACAGCACTAAAAGGGTCAATCTCACCTCGGCCTTCCAGCTGGAATGTCGCTTATCGCTGTTGGTCACATGACCTCTGCCGGACAGCGGTGCAGCTTCAGCTGAATCTTGGCTCCACTGGAGAGGGGGGAGAGCCGAGCCGCTCCGGCTGCCCACAGCAAGGCAGTGGGGGGGGAGGGGGTCCACAGCTGGAACAGGTCCATCGGCTCCAGGATGGCCATGGCCCGGCCCGGCCTGTCCCAAGCAGGGCCTGGGCTGGGCCCGCTGGCCCCCGCACGGGGCCCGCAGCCACCTGTGCCAGCACGGAAACGAGAGAGAGCTGGGGGGGGGGGATTTGTCTATTCTTAAGTGTGCATCACATAGGTGGTCACAATTTTAAGTGGCTTAAAGGATTGTCCATATTTAAACTGGCCAGCTGATAGGTTCTGTCAGGTCACAGAGGAAGCTGTAAGCACCCCTTTGCAAGAACATCACTTCCGGGACTATGCTTGCTAACCTATGACACCACCATAAAATGCAAACCATTGTGCTAACAATGTAATTATAAAGGGACAACATAAGTCTGCTTGTTTTTTCTCCTAACAAACATATCCCCGGATTATTATGACAGTATCAGCCAATCAGTTTTTGTTTCCAAAACATGATTTATGTGTCTATTGGAATTTTCATTATATTCCACACTGGTGTGCATTAAGCATTTATTAGCTAGTTTTTGGTAATAAAAAATAATCGAGCTTCATATGCTTTTGGATTGGAATAATGTGTGTGCAACACCTACTTGGAACACAGCCTCAGTAACAAGATAGAGAGAAGGTGCTGTGCTGAACTGAAGAGGCATCAGAAAGTATTATTCTTCTCTGCTTTTGGTTCTGCTTTGTATAGATACGCTGTTGTCCCAAACAGGAAAAAGAAAAAAATACTGGGTTTAACAGTTTCTTATGAATTTGGAGAAAAGTATGAGTGGAATTCCAATTTTCTGTCTAGGTAAAACCTCTCATGTCCATTCATTTCTTTTACCTTCTTTTAGTGTTTTTCTGTATGTTAAATATTTTATGTATTGAGAAAATTCAATAAAGAATTCAAATTTATGTATACTACACAGATTTAATTTATTTTCAAGAATTCAAATAAGTTCTTAATTAAAGTTTCTCCATCTGTCAGATACATAATCAGGAAAAATTCTGTAACAGAGTGGTACTGTTTAGTGTCGTGACAATGCAGATAAGCAAATATATATTACTTATAAAATAAGGGTACCTATAAGTAAAGATAAATATCATGCTAGGACTCACTTGTATAGGATAATTTCATATATCATAAAAACACATCTGGTCCAAGTATTGGGATTATCTCATTAACAGAGATTTAGCCATAAATTACTTGCAGGTCATAAAGGGACTCATGAACCTAAGGTGCCGTACTTTCGCTGTGTGCCTAGTTTTGCATTTCCATTCATGTCTAGATCTTCTACTCTCCTGGCTAAAGTAAACATCAGTCTTACATTCCTACATAAACTAGACCACAATCTAGAAATGAGCCTATCAGAATTATCTGAGCAGTCTTCATGCAGGGTCACTACAGTGGTTTTATTCACCATAGGATACTTGAAGATGAATAGCCACTGAGTAAAATACAGATGATGTCTGCAAGTACAGAGAAGAGACAATGCTCTTTTTTTAAATAAGTGGTTTACTACTAGGCTAGACGGAGATCTTCTCTTGTCCTGGTCAGTCTTGATTTTCTTTATGGAGGCATGCACATAACAGAAGAGGCTCAAATATGGGCCTTATTTATATCCTAACCCATGCTAACCCATGACATGTAGTTAGAGAGTTTTATCTTAAAGGGGGATTTGAACTCCCTTGAATAATGGAGAAAATTGCTCAAATTCTTTTGGATTACCTAGGGTTCTCAGGTAATTACACTTAAAATGAAGGGAAAAGTGTGTCAGGAAATAGCTTGTAATTTAGCAATCATAATGATTGAAATGATTGAAAACTTAATTTATGGAGGTAAATAATTTATATGGCTGTTATAAGTGCTCAGGGTGTTTTTTATTATGAACAGAAACTACTGCCAGAATTACAGTTAGATTTTCATTCTGGCCTAACTGTCATTTCCTAAGTGTTCTGGAGATATGTATACCAAGTACCAAGCACCTTTAACAAAAACTTTGGTGCTACAGTCCCTAAAAAATGCTATTAGCATGTCAGTCTGGTCTTTTATAGATTCATTTGATCAGTCTTATGATACCCTCTTCATTACATGTCTGAGTGTGCCCAGTGAGGGCAGTGAACATCATTTTAAGCACTAATCTCCTTCTGGGATGCATTTACGCTGTCAAATATCTTCTTATTTTGTTTTCAAATCTCCTGTTCAGTCATATGATCTGTATGTTAGTTCGCCCAGGGCTGTATCTGGATAAAACTAAGTTGTTACCTCTGAGACAAAGCTGAGGAAGGGTTATGAGGATAGTTTGATCTGCCCCCTATACACACCAATAGCATTAACTATTACAGTTGCAATGTCATTAAAATCCTTCCTCCATCCACACCAGTGTGATGTCATTTACAGATTTTAGTGGGAATGGCATCTGATCTATATGGTCCTCAAAAAAATCTACAACATTGCCTGGAATGGACCAAAACCATAGCAAAGGAGTATTGTTGCAAATCTCAAATATGTGTGCTGGTCACCCATGGTTTCTTATATGGGACAGCTACGTTACAACATATGAATACAGTGGGAATTTTGGAGCAAGCAGACTGTGATAGAGATGTAGACACACTGGAGATATTTAGCCTTAATGGGCAAAAATTCTGAGTTCATGAAGCTAGGGAGCCACATGTTAAACCCCAAAATGGATATCTCTTTAGCACTGTAACTTGTTACCTCCCTGTGGCTTGACTACAGAAATCATGAATAAGAAATAAGTGATTTACTCTTATATAACAACGTCAGGAATGGACAACATAGGCCTTTCCTGCAAAAGTTAGTCATTTTTAGTCTTCTGATCAAGCTTCTATCCAAACCTCTTCTCCTGCAGACCCCTTATCTAATCTCAATCACCAGTGTATTAACTGCTCCCTTATCAAACCTATCCTGAAATGTCACAAACAGACCTAAGAAAGGTAGGCCAATCACCTTAAACAGTTTCCAGAAATGGGGATGTTGTCCCAATGAGATGAATGCTTGTACTGTTAAGCAAAATTAACTATGAATCTTTTCCTGTTGAAAATAGCCAGTATATGCTGAATGAACTGTGGAAACAGAATATATCTTTTTTAGCCTCAGATACTCTCCCCTTACACAGTATCAACATCCAGTTTCTAGAATTCTTCTCAAGAAACAATTTGGTATATTCATGTGTTTCAATAAATATTTTTAAAAGACAAAAATAAACGGTTTTACTTGTTCATTTTGCCAAACACGATGCTTACACATGCCATGTTTAAAAGTGAAGATCAGCTGTTTCAGCCAGCTTGAAAACTTTTTCAAATTAGTTTTAGACTTTCTCTTAAAATGCCAGGGTGCAGTGAGAAAGAAACCATTAAAGCATATTCTTTTTTTCCCTCTGGACTTGAGGAGTCTACAGAGCAATGACTCAGAACAAACAAATGGAAAAGCAGCCAGACTGCCATGACTGCCATTCTATTGTCATAAATTTGATCCCCCTTGGAATATTATTTTTAAGGACTGGAAAGACAGCAAACTAAATTCTGCTCTCAGTTACCATGGAACAACCCCAACTTTACTCAGTTTCTTCACATTAATGAGGACATATTTCATGCCTGAGGAAAACTTAGTTTACTGAGTTTATAGTCAATGGTACAGAAAAAATAAAATATGCACAGCAGGTTTAGTTTGCTATTCCTGCTTTGCAGTAGTAGGTGCAGGAAGTAAGGTGAATGGCTGCAATCACACAATGAAGAGCATTATTTTTTGAACAATGCATGTTTTCAGCTAAAGGCAATTGTGAGAGTTAATTAATTTTTTCCTTTAAATTTGATATGACATACAAGGACTATGAATGGAATACACAGTTTATTGCTCCCTTCCTTTCTTTTACTGGCTATGAATTCAATTTACCAAAGTGCCTGTTCTTTATCCCTGTTACATATGTACTTTATACAGTGGATCATGCTGCTAAATGGAGGATTAATAATGGCACAGTAAATGTGTGGAGACTATACTTCAGTTCATCAAGTTCCTGTGCCTAGCATTTGCTGCAATTCTCAAGTAACAAAGGGAACTCCATCTAGCGATGTGTCTATGACCAGCTGATTGTCCTTTACACAAGAATTTCATACAAGAAATAAAGTCTCTCCATAGTCACACCTGACCCTCATTTTCCTCTGTTACTAAATATCCTTAGTTATGGCAGGCAATTTGTGGAGGAAACAGAAGAGAAGACATGCACATTTACCTATAAATGACTTAGATGAACTTTCCTGACTCTCTTAGAGTCTTTTTCCCCCTCCTATGTGTAAGCTTCTTGGAAAATCTTCCACCTTCATCTGTTATTTGTGTCATTCTGGCTCAGTGATCTTTACTGTCTCACAGGGGGAAACAAATGCACCCGTTGAAGTAGTTGAGAAGTCAGAGGTTCATCCTAAAGTAGCCAGAATCATTCATTAATTAATTTCAAAGTTAGGCCTTGTTTCAGTGAAGAAAGCTGATCTTAACTGAAGGGGATAGAGCCTGATGCATTAATGATTGCTGGAAATGGAGAAGGTCATAGATACCATCTGTACCAGCTGGACTTTGTGCATAACCTTGGCACAGAGACTCAGAGGCACTGACCTGCCATCTAACCTGGGCATGGCAGGAGTCTCTGCACACGAAAAAGATTAAAGCTTCCCAGCAAACTGAAAACAGAAAAATATACTGGAAATTAAAAGAAAAGGAGGCTTTTCATTTAACTGTGCTTAAAGAGGACTCAAATAAGAATCCAATACTTTGGGCCACTTGGCTCTTGTAAGGACTATTTACTAAAAAGTGAAAGAAATGACACAGTTAATTATTCAAAGAAATGTCTTTTTCAGTTAAAATTATTTCTTTCTTCAAACAAATTTTCTTCATTCATAACTGCATTCTATTAAAGGTCTTGACACTGTCAGCAGCAACAGACGGAAATTAGGCTTGTCTTAGCATCAGACCACTTTGCATTGCAGAAGATCTTAAAAGATCCTTTTTTGTTATTGTCTAGCTAAGGAAATATGAAGTTACTTAGTTGAAAGTTGATCTTCACCATAGTCTTGAAGATCAAATCTATTTATCTATTTTTTTTAACCTCATACGGTTTTTTGTGATCCTCTGATCATTCTCATTTCTTTCTACTGGGTTGTCTTCACTACCACATCTCTTTTAGAGGGCAGAGCCTTTTAAGCAAGATATTTTTCTTTAATTAGATTATGCTATTCATGCTGCAGATATGTTTTCCCTTAGTACACTCAAACTATTTGTCTCGGTTTTGAAAGACAGGTGTCTGCTAAGGAAGGCAGAGGCCCCCCTTGAAGTGGCAGATATAACCCCTTTTCCCTCCAAGTTATTATATTTTGAAATCAAGGGCCTTTAGGCGAAGATGTGGGAAATAGGAATAACAGTTCTTTACTCTATATATATTTGTATATAACCAGTCAAACAAAACAACAACAACTCTGGCAGTAACAGCAATCACAAACCCAGTGCCAGCCTTCTCGGCTGTCAGGCCCTTTCCCCTCGGGTGCAGTTCCGCTCGCAGCCGGCAGGGGCGCTGGCGGCTCCCGGTGAGCAGGGCAGGTGCGATGGTTCCCCCGCGGCTGCAGGGGGCGCTCCGGAGCGAGCTCGGGAAACCCGCGGCTCTGGTGCCCTGGGATCCCGGGGAGGGATGGAACAAAGGCTTCACAAACCCCTGGGCAGCCGATCCCGGACTCTCAGGACCAGCAGGCTGGAATGGCAGGGACGAACGCAAATCCCGGGTGGCAGGCGAGATGTATCCAGATGGGAAAAAAACCCACGGAGGCCCAGGCAGGCAGGGCGAGCAGGGCTACAGCGTAGCGAAAGCTTGAAGCAGCAGCGGGGCAGGGCAGCCACAGCCCGGTCTCCAGCAGGGCAGGAAAAGCGGCTTTTGGGGTCCCGGCGTTGCTTCCAGCAGGAAGAAAGAACGGCCAAAAAGAAAGAAGCAGCAGCTCCTTTCTCTGCAGCTTCTCTCTCCGGACGCTCAGAGCGAACTGACCTCACACCCAGGTGTAGACAAAGGAGTAGCCAGGCCCGCCCCACTCCCCTTTTTGTCTTTCTTAAGTACAGCTATTTGTCCCCTAGCAACATGCATATGGGAGAAAATTCCTTTAACAGGAAAACCTAAGACTAAACTAAAACCCCAACACTATTGTAGCTAGGTTTGTTTGAGGTTTGTTTTTTCCCTTTCTCTGTAGCATGGTCTACATTGATGATTTACTCACTTATATTTTCCACAGAGATTTTTGCAAAACTCTTACAGTCTTTTTTACCCCAACCTTTCCTGAAGTTCCTTGATATGCATTTATCATTATAAAAAAGCACCTATATTCTCCCAATTTATTTTATTAGAGAATTTCTCAAATTTATAAAAACCAGGTCTTAATTTTAAGCCACTTTACCAACTTAGTTTCTTCCAAGTAGATGCAATAAACATTTGTGAAAGTATGTAGTTATTTAATTCTTGTGTCTATCTTAGGGCAAGTTTATCTAGAGGGCTCTTCATTTTAAAAAGCTATTTAAAAAAGGGTGTAAAACTCATCCTAAATTTTCTCCATCAAAAAGACCTTTTATTTAGTTGAATATGACATAGAACAACAATACAACTGATTTTTCATGAGCATTTCAAATTCTACATAAACTCATTCCTATGTTTATATTCCAAGTTTTCTTCTGTATTGTGTTTGCCTACACAGTTTTGGTATCAGGGAGTCAGCACAGGGGGACTTCTGATAGAAGATGTCAGAGGTTGCCTTGCAGTTAGATGAAATCAGTGCCAGCCAGCTTCAGACAGACCCACAGCTGGCCAAAGCTGGGCCAGTGGTGGCAGTGCTTCCGTGATAACATATTTAAGAAGTAAAAACTGCTGCAAAAAAGCATACAGGACACGAGTGAGAATATAGGAAAGAAACTGCCTTGTAGCCGTCAAGGTCTGTGAAGAAGGACAGATGGGAGGTGCTCCAGGTGCTGGAGCTGAGATTTCCCTGCAAACACTGGTGAAGACCATGGCAAGGCAGCTGTGACCCTGAAGATCATGAAGGTGTACAGGGAAGCAGAGATCCACCTGCAGCCTGTGGAGGAGCCCACACATGAGCAGGCGGATGTGTCCTGGAGAAGTCTGTGACTCATGGCACCCTAACCCCCTGCACTGCTCAGTAATTGTGGAGTGATTTCTCCCTGTCCTTATCTCGACCCATGAGAATTTTGCTATATTTTCTCTCCCCTGTGCAGCTGAGGCGGGGCACAGGGGAGTGATAGAGTGCCTGGTGGGCACCAGGAAAAGTCAACCAATCTTTCTGCCTTAGCAGCTTTTTCTTATGTACAAGCTTATGCTGATGCGCAGCTTGCCGTAGTCCCTTCATTAAACACAGTGTTATACAATTCTTTCTTTAGCTGGAAACTCATCTTTACAAGACCTTAGTGACAACCACTACGATTCGAAGTGTTTCAGTTAACTCTCATAAGTAGTATAGAATAAAATTCACTTGTCTCAGGATTTAAAAGTGCCCAATTGTCCTAAAATCACATTAGTTTCTCATTTCCCAGGCTGAAATTTGATTCACTTGCCACATTTTAAACTGTTATAGACATCCGATTACTTAGTGATTTTTTATTGGAAGCCACTGATAACTAGTGCACAGCTGAGCACTTTCATCACTATAAATATGAGGGTTGAAGTAACATCTCCCTTCTATATTGTGCTTTTCTCTTGTAGCTAAAGGGTGTGCAGCGTGGCATGCACTGCATGGCATGGTGTGGTTTTTAAATACCATAGAAGAATTTTAGGGGTAAGGTATCCTTTCTAGTTTTCACATCTTTAATTCTGTTGAGAGCTTGTGGTACTGGGGTGTCTATTTTCTATTGCTGGTAGGTAGGACATGTAGGAGTGATATTCCTGATCTGTGATTACTGTGTCAAAGACAGCAAATGGGTTTGGCAATATTATCTTCAGTGTAATTACAAAAATGCATGAAAAAGGCCTTCTTTCTCTATCTTTTTTTTTTTTTTTACTTATTTATTTGCTTATTTGTTTTAGTAGGAGAAGGACAAGGAGAAGGAGGAAGAGGAGTACTGTATTTTTTGAGAGCTGGGTGTGGGGAAACAGTAAAATAAATTTAGAACTAGAAGGTTTTAATTTTGGAGGAGTGGGACTCTCTGTTGTCCTCCTCATCTGCCAGCCAACAAAGCCACTAACTTACTAGAGGAGGATAACTGTCCCTTGAACAGGAAAAACAGCCAAAGGTAGACTTAGAGGTGTTCAAACTTTCTATGTTGTATATACATATACATACATATACACGTACACACACACACTGAGATATATATCTTTCATACCTATGAAAGATAGATATATATATTTATGATAATGAATTTATACAACAGATACATTCTTAGACACCTTTTACAGGCTATGGAGAGCATTCAGTTACTAACAAGGTGTTTTTCACCTGTGAAAATTTGGATTAGTTATATTTTCTTTCTGAATTTCATAAAGAGTAAATATCAATGAAAAATAAAGATTCTATGTTTTCTGTGATGTAGATCTAGGTTCAGTTTGTGCAAACCTAGAAGAGCATTTGTAGATGGCACAATATTTGCTTAAAGTAGGTATTTAACAATATTCATCTCTATACTCTTTAAGCAACTCTTTGACACAGTCATTTTATGTAGTTTACAACATAACAATTGCTACCTGAGGGACAAAATGAAACTCTACCAAGAATATAAAGTAGTAGACTCTTACCTTGACTATAAATAATGAATATCTTTTTTCATCCAAGAATGTCTCAATTGAAAAATAGTAACAAAATAGATCATGGCATTCTATTTAAATATACTGCATGTAAGTTGCATCTGAACTGGCTCAAGAACTGATGTTTTTCAATGTTGTAGAAACTACCTACTAGGTTATGGCATCTGATTTTTAAAAAATTAGCTGTAACACTGCTTTCTTAGTCAAGCATAAAAATAATTCTTGAATCACCCTCATGTAATCTGTTCAGGAAAAGGTATGAAGAGAGGTAAAGCACAGCACATGGGGTTTTAGATCAAACAATACCTCAAAATGTGTTACTAGAAATTGACCTTAAAGAAAACCAAAAAAGCAAGTCATGGCTTCTAACTGTTATTTCTATGTATATTCTGATTTTTTATTTTCCTTTGGAGCCAAACATTTTAAAGGTAATGAAGATAATGGGTGGTTGTACCTTAGATACAGCAGTTGCAGTATCATGTCTTACAAAAGAGAGCCTCATTAAAACTGTCAAAGAGGAAAAAAAAAGGTTTCTAACTAAAATTAAGTTAGTGAGTAGAGGTAATTTTCCTGTTTTCTTTTGTTTCTTCTTCACATAAAATACTATGCGGTGGAGTGCTCTACAGAAAAGATCAACAGATAATGAAATACTGGAAAGAGCTAGATTCAAAATTAGTGCTAGAGGAATTATCACACAAGCACTCCTAACTCTGGTGTTTGGATGCACTTACTGTCAAGAAAACATGGTGAAAAGAGTAGACATCTTTGTCATTATCATAAGAATAATCTAATTATGAGTGTAAATAACAATGATAGACAATTTCTGAATCGTGTTATTTTTGGTTCTGCCACCATCAGTTCTTAATCTTGCGGTGAGGTAAATTCACTATAGGAGAGGAGATGGAAACGGGCTGTTGAGGTGGTTGCTAAATGATCTGGAGTGTTTACTATGTGTTTTGAATGCACAGCTCTAGAGCATGAGGAAAAAATGGCTTTATTTTAAAACTATTTAGAAGCCCTTCGTCCGCCAACAAATTTGCACAGCAAAGTCTATTCTTAAAGAGACATTTTTAGTGACACTAATTCCTCTAAATACATTCTATCAATTACTACTATCATTGCACATCTTTCGGGATTACAATAACATGCTTCTTACTATGAAAATATTTATATTTGTAGATCTCATTATTTGTTGCACTTCACAGGGTAGCACTTTAGGCCTCTTGAGATGCCACAGAACACAAGATGCAAAAATGAATTTAAAACACAAAACACATTTTTTAGACAACAAGTAAGATGCAATACAAGGGTTGCAATACTATGTAGCCATGACCTTTGCTGAGGGAAAATAGATTGTCTTCTCTACATGGCCATCTAAGGCATGTAAAAACTTATTCATAGAGATCTTAGAGACCCTTGGCATTAATGGAGAAAAACATTCCATGGTTAATATAACCAGCAGTTTTATGAATCTTGAAAATATTTTTAATACAACAGAGCTATTTCAAGAATGGTTGAAGATAACCTTAGTAAGAAAACCTGACATGCACTTCACCATGTTCCCAACGAGGTAAGAAGGATTTAACTACTCAGATTGCCACTAGGGGGGAGTAGTAACAGAGACTCCCTCTCTAATGGCTACACAAAAAAAAAATTCGAAGACGGAGAACAAATTTTTCGTGGGGGAAAATAAGGTGGTGCAGAGCCCAAGGGGCTGGAGATAGCTATCTGCTCCCTTTCCCACTCCCAACCCAAACAGCAGAAATTCAGATATCCTGTCTTCAGTGTTTCCTCTTCTCTCTGCTGTTTAACACAGTATTTGCTCAGCATCCTGCCTGCTTCAGCTGCCATCTTGAGGAAGGTAAGTTTCATTAGTTCAGAATTAGGAAGCTTAAGACTTAATAAAGTTGCCCAGATTTCTAAAGTTATCTATTAATATGCCAGCCTTATGTAGGACAGCAAATATCTGTAACTAAATTTACTAATGACTTGCTTCTGTTTTACGCATCTAACTACAAATGACTGAATGCTGTATACAGAAGACAAATGTGAAGAATATCCAAGTTCCATTTTTTATGATGACTAGTATCAAACCATTTGATGCTAAATAAATATTGTTTCCAGCATAGTTTATTGTTATTTTGAATGTGCTGCACCTACTTCACAGCGGAAAATACGTATTTTGCAGAGTTTCCTTCTAGAAATCAGGGTTGTGTACAATCAAATTAATCAAAGTAGATGAAAGCAGAAGAAGTGGATTGTGGTTGTCCTGGGGCTGCTGGCATCAAAATATGAAATTATTATAAAAAAGGTCTTCTAAAGTCATAAAACTACAGCAGTTACAAAAATTGAAGGGGGACATGAAAAGCACATTATTTTGGTAGAGAAAAAGGTATGCTGCTCTCTTAGTGGAGAAAAAGAACTCATCCCTCACTTGTGCATAAGATGGCTTTCACAATAGACAGCACCATTAGGGTTCCAGTGGCTGAGTTAAGATAAAAGGAAGGATGCATATTCTGATAGTAAAGCAGTGAAAATGTATTCCTTCTCAATGACAGACAAAACAGATAATTTTGGAAGTGTTTTACTGAAAAGTGTTTCACTTTGTAGTTCCCTGGGAAAATTAAGAGTAATGTAAAAATTGGACAAGATGAAACCAGCTTTTTCATTCCACAGATTGACTGCACAAGTCACTTTCAATAAATCTACTGCTTATTGGACTTAAGGCAGCACTTCGTTGACTTTAAGAAGGCTGGTACAAAATTTTCTGTTTAGTAAGAGAGCCTTCTGGTACCAGAAACTGAAGTTTATTCTAAAGAATATATTCGAGTATGCTTTCCAGCATATAAGGGGAAGAAACATGAATTAAGTGTAACAGGTCTGTCACAGAATCGTTCCCAAGACAATCTGATTAGAAAATCACTTTTTTCACACCAGTATAGAATTAAACGTCTGTGGTAAAATAAAGCAATATATATGCTCTTTTACCAGATCTTAGTGCTGATAGTTTCCATTACAATGTAATACCCTAAAACCTGAGTTAAGTCTAAACTAATGATTTCAGTTCCTAGGGGTAAAGAAAACCAAGAATCAAATCTATATCAAGAAGCAGAATACCACCCTAATTCATGTTTACATTAAAATCCTAGCAGGGTCTTTACCCCAGCAGTGTTTTTGGAGAAGTGGTGTTGCCCAACAGGAGCATGATAGTCGAAGTTGCTGGGTGAGATCTGGATCTGACTTGATTTTTTTCCCTGAAAAGTGCGCTAACTGAGTAGTCAAGGAATTGCTGGCTGCTTCCCCAATAAACTGGTTCCAGGAACATTTGCCTTGAACACTTGGACAGGACCCGCTGACCTTTGGAAGCTGATGGAGATCCCTTTCTTTTCTTTCCATGACATGCCAGAAAAACAATGTCCAGATGATATTGACAGTGTGAAGGAAACAGACTTCTTCATTAACTGAATTCTTTTTTATTTTTGCTCCTGCCCTTTGCTCCTGCTCTAGTACCACCGGAATAGCTGTAGGATACTAATTAGCTGACACTGAATTTTTTCTCCTGCCATAATGTATCTAAGTCTGCTTGCTGATTCACCTACATGAGAAGTGTCAGAGGTCAGCAGAGTTTTTTCTAGGATAGCAACCACTGTAGTCCAGGTTAATACTTTGATACTTAGAGTGGGAGAAGTTTAGCAGATGGTGTCTCAGTCTAGCACATTGTTACCCACCATCAATGCACCTGAGACCACTGGAAAAAAATACCGTGTAAAGGAGCTTCTGAATTTTTTCTTTAGAAACTGTCTAGACAAACGCTCCATACTAGAAACACAGTTTTAAATAGCTTAGAGTGAATTGCCCAAAGCACTATTAACATAACAATCTCTTAGGAACAGAGGAAAAAAGCTGAAATTGCTACTTCTTGGCTCTGCTTTTAGGACTTTTCCAGTAATAACATAGCACATGCTAAAGCCTTTAGACTGTTCAAAGCCAGTGCTAAGACTACATAGGACAGCAACAGAATTAGGAGGATGAAATCTCTTCCATGAAATGGGAGAACTGGCTCCACTTAGATTCTATCTTAGTATTCCACAAATTGTATGTCTGGCAGTCAGAATATATTCTGAGTCCCACTGAATGCTGTGATAACATTATTTACTGATTATCATTTATTTATTTTTAACTGTGATATATGACTTTTTGTGTGTGTGTGTGTACTATAATAAGCAGTATTACCATCAGATTCTTACCAACAGCCCAAAATCTTTGAGTCAGCATATGAAAATCACAATCTAAATTTTGCTTTACAGTGTAAAATGATCCTCAACTTCCCTTTTTGTTTGCTAAAATATGAAGTGAGATACTGCTGCTGCTATATTAATGTTATCTGATTTGATTTCATTAGCTTGTTATAATGACATCACATAAGTAATTATTTGTCATTTAAAATGTTAGTTAATCTATGACTTCTGCAATAGAAAAAAATGTGATTTGGTAAAGCACCTTGTACCAGCAAAGAATTGACATTCAGGAGACTCAGTTGCCTGCTTAAAATTTAGATAACTTTGAGGAGTATTGATGAAATCTGATATCCTTTTAGAGGTGGTAGCATATTTGAGTGATTTATACACTTATGTCTTAACACTGATATGTCTGCTGCCATCTGTCTGTTAGAACTTTAATATATTTAAAAACCTCTCAGTTTGACCTTGTCTTGCAGCCAGGTCAAAGAGCAATTAGAATACACTTCAAAAAAACTTATGTAAGTCTATATAAGTCCTACAAAAATTCATTGTGTATGCTCACTCTATAACGTGTAAAGAAAGCTGGGAATCTGTAGGATACCTCATAGATACAAATAGATATTTCGTGTAATTCCATGATAGATTGCACTCAGAAGTGAGCCAATTTCAGCTTTTAACATTGTTCCAAATCCAGGCCATGGTTTTGCAACACTGCAAACCAGGTAAGAGGCATGAATAAAAGGAAAATTTCAAAGTGATGGAGGGAAGTGTAAATATGTACAATAAAAAATACAACTTTGAATGCACTGCTTTGTAACCAAAAAACCCTTTGATAAAACCGAATTTTTCTTATGAAAATAATGATTCACTATTATTGATTCATAGCTGTAATTAAGGTTGCAGAGCTATTAACTGGAGATATTAATTTTAATCTGATCTGGGAAAGAAAAATGAAAATAATTAGAGATTACTAAATGGATAAGAAAGCAGAAACTTACCCAGTCACTACCTTAAATGAAACATTTGAAAGCCAAGGTACTCTGCTTTCACATACTCTAGTTTGTAATTATCTGATCACAGGGAAAAATTAATATTACAATTGTAGGAATCTCAGTAAGTATTTCTGACTCACTAAGGTGTTTGTAAGAGAAAGGTCAAAGTAAATGGGACAATTTATTATGTGAAATGCTCAAGAGTTTAAGAATTTTTACTTATTTATTTACTGCCAAATCCATTCATTAAAGACATAGATTATGATTTCCTGGTCTTCTTTCTCTCCTCCTCTTGACATACAAAGAGAAAGAAATGAGAGGAAAAAAATGACATTATTAAAGAAGCTCATTCCAAAATGCACCTTGCCTTGAACAAATTAGTCTAGTAAGTGAGATCATGAATTTTTAAGGAGGAACATGTGTGACTGAAAAAATGAACTAAAAGGTTTTGTGGAAAATGTTTTTTAAGGATGGCAAATGTTTCTAAAGTGCTATATTAACCATAGAATGAATTAGAAATAAAAATCATCTAGTTCTAATCCCCCTGCTTTGTACAAGGATACTACCACTAGACTAGATTACTCAGACTCTTGCAACTGGCTTTGAACAACTCCAGGGAGGGAGCATCCACAGGTTCCCTGAGAAACCTGTTCCAGTGCTTCACTACTCTATGGGCAAAGAATTTATTCCCAATGTCTAATCTACATCTAACCCCTTTCAGTTTAAAACTGGAACCCCTTGTCCCATGACCGCAATCCTTGACAGAGTCCGTCATCACCTTTCCTGTAGGCCCCTTTTAAGCACTGAAAGGCTGCTACAAGGTCTCACTGGAGCCTTCTCTCGTCCAGGCTGAACTCCAACTCTCAGTCTTTCTTCATAGAGAATGTGCTCCAGACTCCCTGATAATTTTTGTGGACTTCCTCTAGACCCACTCAAGCAGGTCTATGTCTCTTTGTGCTTGGGACCCCAGAGCCAGACTCAGTGCTCCAGATGGGGTCTCACAGAGTCAGTGTAGAGGGGTAAAATCACCTCCCTTGACCTGCAGCCCAGGATGTGGTCTGCAAGCATGCATCACCAGGACATATTCAAGTTTTTATCCACCATTACCCCCAGGTCCTTCTTGGCAGAACTGCTCTCAATCTAATCAGGAGCCCTCTCCATGTTTGGGACTGCCCTGACCTAGCCTTGTTGAAGGTTAACACAGGCCCACCTCTCTGGTCTGTTGAGGTATGTCTGACTGGCATTCCTTCCCTCTGGAGTACCTGGACTACTAAGCCTGGTATCATCCACAGGTTTGTTGAGTGTACTCTGAATCCCTCTGTCCATGTCCCCAGAAAATACTGGTCCCAATACAGACCACCACTCATCACTGATCTCCACCCAGACACTGACAGTAACTCTTTGAGTGTGACCATCCAATCCATTCCTTACTCACTGGATGGTCCACCCATCAAACCCATGTTTCTCCTGTTTCGAGACACCAGTCAAGTCCAGCTAGATGACATCAGTAACTCTTCCCTTAACCAGCAGTACTATCAATAGAAGCCCCCTAAGTTTGACAGGCATGGTATGCCCTTAGAGAAGCCATGCTGGCAGACACCAGTCCCTTCTCTGTTTCCTATGTACCCTAGCACAGGCTCCATGAGGATCTGCTCCATGATCTTGCTGAACACAGAGGTGAGACTGACTGGCCTGTAGTTCCTCAGGTCTTTTTACCTTCCTCTTTCAAAAAGAGGTGGTTATATCTCACTTTTTCCAGGAACTGGGAACTTCACTACTCTGCCATGACTTTTCAAATACGAAGCTCTTCATTATCATTATTACTGTCACACACACTAATTTATCAGTAGGATACAGATCTGGTAGGATGGATTCTGTAAGTTGCTCAGTCATCTGTACCAGTTTGTGGACTGGCCATTGTAGATTTAAAATTCCAAGTGCTGGCACCACTAATGCTCTGCAAAGAATAATGAAAGAATAGAAAAAGAAAAAGTAGTAGTAGAACTGATACCTGTTAAACTAGTGACAGTCAACTCTATATAGCAAGTGCACACAGTAGTTAAAGTTTCTAGCATTTGATAGTTGACACTGTGACATAATTAAGCCTCCCCTGATGGGGGAGATTTTTTAAAGTCTTTGCCAGGAGTCCGAGAGACGAACAGGACCTTCAGCCTTCTCTGCTTTCAGATAGTTGTTTATTAAGTCTTATCAGAGAAATATAGCCACTAACGTGACCCAGACATAGCACAGAGCAGAGAATGCAGGAGAATGCCAAATTATCAAGATTACAGAGTCTTTTAAAGGTAAATCACCCAATGAAAACTTAAAACGAAAGATATTTTCACTTTTCCACCAATGTTCAATAAATCACTTTGTCACATAGACAGGAACTGCGGAATTCTTTATCCAATCATCCCAAACTACTTCTACTGCAGAATATGGAGTAGTAGAAGAAGAAGAAGAAGGTCTGGAGAACAACTGCAATCCTCCATTTTGAAGTTTTTTGCTTTTATCTATTTACTATATTAACAAACCCAAATCTTCTAAATTTTTCACCCTGTGACAATCTTACATAGTATTCTATCACCTAGTTCACACCAGTGTAGATTCTAATTCTTCCCAGAGTGTAGGTAATTTTCTCCATGGACAAAGGTCAAAAACAGTGTTGTCCAGGGGGGTAGAATCCTTCAAAACAGGCAGAGAAATATTCTCTGCACTCTGGGTTCCTACAACAGTATTTAAATAATTATTTGGATGTTAACATATTCTAATGAAGAAAAGATTTTTGAGAAAATATCCCATAAGTGTCAGAAAATTTTTTTTAGAGTTCCTTCCCCACTCCATTTTCATTGTCTCAATGCCAAAAGATCACTGGATGGCTGAGTGCACAGAGGGTCACAACAAATGTCAAACCAGTGGACTATCTCCAACCCATTGCCCCAAATGCATGCTAAGGATGAAATAAAAGTAGTGAAGCACACGTGCTATTTTCTCCTTTAGAAAGGACTGTGACTAGTCATGTACCTCTCAATGAGTAACTGTGGGGTATGCCCAGCCCCTGCCCTGGAGGGATGTCTGCTGAGATTGCACAATCCCCAGCAGGACTCCCTGGGAAGGCAGCTAACCTTTTTACTCATGGTGAGAAAAGTCAGACCCAGAATCCTCTGGGAGACCCTATGCAGATCCTTTGTAACCCACTGGCCTTTACCCTCTGGCACCCACCCCCTGTATCCCTATAAAAGCTAGCCCTCTGCCCCTGTGAGACGGAGATGCTTGCCTGTAGCTCCCCTTTACCAGAGTACGGATAAGAAAGCTACCTCGTGCGGAACCAGCTACATGGGCCTCTGGTCTCTCTCTCTGGTCTGGCTTGGCCTGGAGGCTGCCCTGCAGAGCTGAGCTGAAATCATGAGCTGACAATCACTAAAGAGCTGACAGCCTCTGCAAGGGCCCTCCTAGCCAGCAGCTGAGGGAAGACACCGGGCCTCGGGAAGGCGATTCCTTTTGGGACCATCTCTCCAAATCGGTCACCTTTTCCTCGGTCAGAGCTACTGACCCATCACCAGCGGTAATAAATAACTACCTCTTTCTGTCTCTGTGAAGTTACCTCTTTTTAGTTCTGTTTGATAGTAACTAGTTCTAACGGAGGGAGAAACTGTAGTCTTCACTGAACTTAAACGTACTGATTATAGTTTTATAAATCTGTAGTCTTAGACCCCTCAGAGGTCCTTTTTTCAGAAGACTCAGCTTTTTTGCAAGTTTTACTCACTGAAATACTGCTTATGTTATATTTTATCAACATTATTGCCTAGAAAAAGAAGTCTTTCCAGGCTACTTTATCTATGCTTTTTAAAATTAAGAAGACAGGACTGCATTCTGTAATCAGTGCGTAGGTGAACCACAATTTACACAGCTGCATAATGATAGTGTAGCTGCACTCTATGGCTTTTCCTATGAATTTGTTTGATTTGCTTCTCTCACCTAGCAATACAGCTGTGCTATTAACAAAATTAATGAGCCAGCTTATGTTATAAATGCCACTTATAACTTTGACTCAGGGCTTGTTAATTCATTTAACTACAGCTCAATTAAATGATAGGAGATGCTCAGTTGGAAAGATGTGGGAACTTAAGGAAGCATGGATGTCCCTAAATCGTGGTACTGTGGCCTTACACAGTATCTGGCCAACGTAAAATGCAACAAAGAGAAGTTAAGCCTTAACTAATTTTTGAATCAGGCTTAAATTATAAATATTTCTCAGTCTAATGAAGAGGAGAAAAAGAATAATATTTTAGCCATCTGTGAAAACTGCAAATGCACCTATTTTCATGAATTCATAAAAATGATTAATTTTATCAGAGAACTAGCCTTGATTCGCCCCATTCTCTGGGCTATGCTTCTAGAAATATTTTGTGAAACTGCTAGATCTTTCTAAAAGTTGGATTTCTATAATAGATTACAAAGTTAAAATTACCTTTAGAATCATTTCCTGAAGGCTGATGGACTTGTATAGAACCCTCCACAACAGAAGAGTGGTTTAGATGAGATGATCAAAAGGCATTTAAGCTGATGTTTGAATTTCTATATGCTGCATTCACGACGGGTTTCCCAGTGCAAAGAAATAGACGTTTTCACTGAGAAAAGCTAGCAGAAATAGATGAAAATCCTCTGAACTCTTCAGATTTTGTATTTAAAGTCAGCTCTTAGCAGTCAAGAATGAAAGACAGCAGGATTCTTCCTAAGTGAAGCATCTCTGAGAGTATTTCAGTATCAGGACCACACAAATCTAGCACTCCAATAACAATATTATTAGTGTTGTTCTTAATGAGAATTAATTAATAAGAATTAGTTTTCTTCAATTTAGTATTCAAATTATACAAGAGCTCAAGTTGTGCTAAGCACTGCAGAAGCACATAAGAAACTCCTACTCTTACATATTTGTTGCTGAATGACATAAGAAAATGTGAAAATCAATTTTACCATTGAAAACAACCTGCTGGCGATTGAATCTCGGACCCAGACCAGCAGGGAATCTGAATCATTTATTCAAAGGAATGAGCTGGTTTTATACACTTTTCCCGGGCACAGTATTTCCTTATATGGCATGACCTATCCCATGTTGCCACATCAGCAACACACTTTCTCAGTGTCCTTCTATGGGGTGATCACTGGCTGTTTACCCGTCTGTCAGTTCCCGGCAGGCTCCTGTCCGTAGGGATCTGCTGTGTGACACCTCCTTCCCCCAGGGTCTGGTGGAGACAAGCCTCTCTGTGCCGCCATGTGCTCCTTTGTGCTGCCATGCGCCTCTGCAGGCAGGTTTTACAGCTCACAATTCTACCCAATTCTATCTTATAATTCCCCATAACTCCCCCTTTTCTGTTTTGTACAAATAAGAATTATGGCAGTGATTAAACAGATAGAAGTTTGAGAAACAATGTAAAGTTGTCTAAAATTTTTACCATCACTCAGAGTCTGCAACTGCTGGAAGGTCCTGTTTCATAGTGAAGACTTAGAAAGTCTTTCTTAGGCAAGACTTTAAAGTTTACTTTGAAAGAGGGTCCAGCTTTTGTAAGATCAAATTAGCAAGTCAAAATGACTTGATTACACTTGTAGGGCAGAAATACCTGGGGCTGATGGTATATCAGACCTAAAATACTTACAAAATTGCTTAAAAGCTTTATTAATATCTTGTGATCATTCTGAATGCAATCGAAAAATTGAGAACATATAAACTTCTTTACAGTCTTTCATGGGGAGCACACCCCATTCTCATTTTTCTGTTTTAACAATATGTAACATGAACATTTTTCAACTTACTAAATTTAGGAAAATGTGGAACGTAACATGCAGTTTTGTCACTATGAGCAATAAAATAATACATCCAATACAACAACAAGTGTGTGTGGTGATGCGAGGTTTTTTATTGTATTTTTATATGTTCTCTGTACCCCGATGGTTCATCCCTACCTTCCCCACTCCTATTCCCAGTTGGTTTCCCCCAGACCCAAGCCGCTCCCCTGGTGCTCCCTACATGGTTGTTCTCCTCCCCTTGTTCTAGCTCTTTCCCTATCAATCACCCAAACTCCTCCCGTTGTTCCCGAAAGTTCAGTGTCCATCACCTGAACCCTCCCAGTTTACCCTTTATGGTCCCCGTCAATCCCCCGAGACCCTACTCCTTTGGATACCTCCCCCTTTGGAAATCGCTTAAACCTCCACGCCCCATTGAGGGGCATGTGATTCCTTTCCCTCCACCCCTCGACACCACTGGTTTACGTGAATGTCTATTCCTGTCCATATCCCTCCCCTAAGGACCCCTATTGGTCCCCTGTTAAGCCCTCCCCATGGTAATGCCTCCCCTTATAAGGTATCACCCAGAGCTGCTGGAGGCTTGTTCTCTGAGGAGACCCTTCAATAAACTTGGATTACCTCCTGTGGCAAGCCTCCTTGCTACTTTTTATCCTCTCCCTCCTCCAGACTGCTGACAGCTACTGTGCCTGGAGCTTCAGCTCCCGTGGGTAGAGCTGAACTCCAGAGGAGCGGCTTTAAAGCCAAGAGCTCTGGCTGCTCCTCACTCCTGCCGCATACCGCTGGAGCTAGCCTGGACAGTGGTCAGTAGTGGTCACTGCGACAAGTGTGCACTAAGTAAAAGTAAGTACGGTAATGTTATATAATAACTTTAACTTTCTAAGTGGTTTTAAAAGGTTTCAAAAGGTAACAAGCTGAATTCTTGCTTAAAAAAATAGCTTACAAATTATAATTATTATCTATCACAAAAAGCAATCAAAACCATGCAGGGTATTTCAAGGTGGTGTGGTAAAAAAAAAGCAGTAGCTTGCAGCTGCTCTTGCACAAGCTGGTGAAAATGCTGAATGCTGCAGCTCCCCCTGACTCCTGAGGAAGGGGCTATTGGTCTAATTAGTCCTTTTTTTCTAGCACAGCGTCAGCTCTCGAGAGTCTGCAAGGAATGGGAGCCTTGGCTGTAACAGTGCAGGCCCCCGCCGGCTTGCGTGAGCCCAGGCAGTTGCATGGGTCTGGCGGCTGGCAGAGGTCCGCCGGCCCATCTCTTCACGTCTCACAAGCAGAGAGCCGCCTGCGGCCCCTGCCATGCGCTTGCTGGCACGTGCTCCCCGGTGTTGCGCACTCGCTTTCCCCCCCGTCGCATCTGCCACCGCCACTGCACTCTTGCAGAAGGCAAACAGAGAAAGAACATGCTACCAGGACGGGACCTTCTGGCTCCAGCCACTCGCTGAAACCCAGCTCCAGCTGATGCTGCATGGCGCGGGACAGTGCAAGCTTTACGGTACTGTCTGGCTTCCCTCCAGGGTCAAACGGGTCGGGGGAAGAGGGGCCATCTGCTGGTTCTCACAGCCCCGACAGACTTACGGTCGCTTGCTGGTGGTGCAGACAGGCTCAGCACAGCTGCTGCGGTGGCACAAGTGTCCTTCTTTGTCTGGTCTCTGGGTGCCACATGCGCTGTGAGTGCCTTACACACTGGCCTCCGCGGACACAAAAGCTCTGTCAGCACTGCGTTGCCACGTGTAACTCGGTCCCACAATGCGGCTTCTAAAGCGTCCCATGTCTGAGGATCAAAAATACTATCTAAAGTTGAATCACAGTTCTTTGCCCAGAACAAGAGTCTGTTCAAATCTGTAGACTCAACTTTCCTGCCATGTTTCTTTAAAACCTTATGTATTGGGTTGAACCTGAGTTGATGGACATTCTTTTAGACCAATGATGCTTCTCACAATTTACATATTTAAACTGCACGGAAAGGTGGGACTTGCCCTTTTGTCCGAGCTCGCCTCCTGGAAGGTGGGGGGGGGCTCCGAGTCTCCTGGTCCTGCCGGGCCGGGCCGGGGCCACTGCCCCTTCCCCCCCTTCCCCAACACTGCGGCACGGACCCTGGGTCGCTGGGGGGGACTGTCCCAGAGCCACAGGCAGCTAAAACCAGCCATGGACTGCCACAGCTAAACCCATCCAGCGCGGCTTCTGGGGACAGGCGGGTCCTTCTCCTCTCCATGCGGAGCCGGCGGAGTCAACGGGAGCCGGCAGAGCCTCCTGTCTGCAGCCAGCACACTTCGTGCTGAACTGAAGAGGACACCATGCAGCCAGCAGCACAAAGGGAGCGAGGCTTTCTCCACCGTAAAGCCTGAACAAGAACACCCTTCAACATGGCGGCTGCAGAGTCAGAGAGAAAGAGAAAGTGAGTCACGTGGGACGGAGCTGGAAATGGCGACGGGAGAAAAGAGGGCGGTGCCGCGATTCTGGCGCGTAGCTTAAAAAAACTTCTTGCATGCCGTGGTAAGAAACTGTAATACCACAAACTGTTTGTCTCTTTAATCCATTTGAAGAACATGGGGAGATGGAGAATCCTCGTGTGGCCTGTGAAAATTGTGAAGAGTACCTATGCCAGGCTATACAGAAGTAGTGAGAGGCTGTTAGAGACTTGTGGCGAAGAAAAGCCTTTGTGTGCAGGCCAAAAGAACTTATCCTTAAAAAGATGAATAACCCCATGTGATGGCCCATGTTTTGCAGTGTGAAGGAACTGTGAGATTTTTCATGGGAGAGATGTTTTACACACAGCAGATTGATTGTTTCCGGGCGGATCTGCTGTTAGTAGCAGTTTGGGAAACATGTGCAGCTGAAGAAAACCCTTTTTTCCTTAAGCATAAGAGAGAGACTTTTCAAGAACTGGAACACTGACTAACATCCCATGTTCTGTTATCCTTTGTGCGAGTTGGGTAAAAGGAGAGAAATGCTGGAAAGGGGAGGGGGGGATTTGCTTTAATTTCTTGTTATTTTCTCTTTACTTTTAATTCTATTAGTAATAAAACTCTTTCATTGTACTGCAACTGTTTAAGGTTTGTGCCTGCTTTGTTTTCTCCTAATTCTTATCTCACAGAAGGAAAATAAGTAAGTAATGAATATTTTGAACCAAACCCACTACACTCAATTGGTGTTTCTGCCCGGTTTCAAACTCAACCCGCTACACCAGTTTTAACATCTCTGGGACGTGCTGTTCCTGGGATACACCATCCCCTACATCCCCTGTGGCTCACCTACAACTTGTAGGGATTATCGCTGGCCAGCGTTCCTGCTTCTTGCAGCAGCACGTCAAGTCCCATGGGGCTCACCGATGGACATACAGGTAGGCATATAATAAATTCCTCACATGAGGCACCATTTGTTGGCGATTGACTCTCAGACCCAGACCGGCAGGGAATCTGAATTGTTTATTCAAAGGAGTGAGTTGGTTTTATACACTTTTCTAAGGCACAGTAACAACCAAACAAAAAAAAAGCACTGATAAAGTAATTCTTGCTCAAATTGTACCAGGAAGTACTAAGAAGCAGATTAGTATTCTTTAGTGCTCCAGGAACCATAATTAGAAAATATTCATCTGGGCACCTATTCAGCCAGATTTTTCATTCTTAAACAGTTCTTACTCAAGGAACAATCACCACTCATATAAAGAAAACAACTGATGTATTAGCACATTTACGAAGTCTTTTTTTCTGAAAATTGCCCTTTGGGTTTATGGTTGAATATATTTGCATTTAACCTCCAAAATAATTTGGCTAAGCCATCTGAAATTACTATTTAGTTGTCTTTAGATCCTACAGGGCCTGGATGACTTTGGAATCTATGTTTTTTTTTTTTTTTTTAATTAAAATAATTAAGAAAGAGATATCGGACTTCAGTTTTGCAATGCACAGCAGGAACTACTCTTAATATCCTCAACATACCTCTCTCCGTTTTCCCCTTGAACCTTCACCTACAAATATTATTGTCTATTTTAAGGGGGAAATTCCTTGACAGTGCCTCGGCAAAGTAACAAGCAAATGTCCATACCAAATTTTTTATTCATCTGAGGAATCCTTATTAATCACCACTGAAAACTGAAATAATTTGAATAGGGACGTAGGGACTGCCATGTTAGTGTTCAGTTGTTTAGCACTGGAAAATAACACTAGAGTTGAAGAAGGAATTCTAAAATTCTTATCCTTATGGTATATGACACTTGGGAAAATATGACTTTTACGTTATTAATTATGTTTGTGCATGCACAAAAACAGACTGTGGAAGAGTGAACCTTGAAAAAAGACAGAGAGAAAGAATATGCAGCAACCATTGCACAAAAAGCCCCATAGGATTGCTCTTTTACACAATTTTTTCAAGCATATATGTGAATACAAACACTGCTTGTGGCCCTTGATTGAGTATATGTAGTGAGTGCTAACTCAGGCTTCATTCAGGCATTAAGGACTGTTAAAGTGGGGTGGCTGAAGAGATGTTAGCTAAATACTGCCTGAAATAAATGTCTGAAAGCAGTTATTCATTTAAAGTTTTGGCTTTCCTGATTTTTTTTTCTGACGAACTTTAAACCTTTCCTCTCAGTTGGGTACTTAGTACACAGTAATGATATTTGTAGGACAATGTGGTTTTCTGTAAATGATACTAAACCCAAGAAGATTTGTAGGCAAAAACCAAAACAAACATATCTGTAACTGTTTATATTTGATTGTTTTCCACTACCAATTATTCTCCAGACACAACAAGCGATATTGAACCACTATCAATTTTTTTTTAGAATAAATACCAGGTATTTAAACTTTGGAAGTAATTATGTAGTCTCTCTTTGCTAAACTGAAGAAAAGCATTAGATACTTTTGTGTGGAATGTGCTGCACCAGTAAAGATGTCACTAGAGACACAGAGAGTATAATCATACAATCAGAGAGTATAATCTTGACAAAGCAAGATTCTGTAATAACACGTAATTTTTGTGACCCTCGTCCAGACCCAGTCTAATTGGCCCATGTTTCTCTTGTCTGGAGACCCCAGAGCTGTATGCAGAACCATAAGTTGGGTCTTTGAAGTGCAGAGAAGAGGAATGGGGTGATCAACTTAGTGTCTCTCCTCTGGACTCATTTCAACAGGTCCCCTGTCTTACTCTGTGGTCTCACAAGACTGGAGTAGAGGGGAGAGAGTAATTTCAAATCCATTTCAGTAATAGAGTCCTTGTTTTGAAAACTCCCAAGGAGCACTAGAAAGATCAGGTTTCACACAAAACACAGCTCTGCATTTTAGCTCAAAGTGCCTCAAATACTCAAAGTTTGGTGTGTAGGGTGCTTGAAGAGACTGACAATGAGGATACAAGTTACTTGAGGCAGAGAAGTCAATTGCTTAGACCAATGCTATACTAGAGTACACTAGAGTATAATACCATAAAGAAGGAGAGGAGGCAAAACCACAAAGCTTTGTAATTTTTAAGAAACAAATACAGTTGTGTATCTCTTTAGAATTCATCTCTCCCTACTCATCTCTCCCTATACCAAAATAGCTTCTTGGCACCAGGTGTTAAAAAGATAGGATATTCAGAAGTCCTGAATAAAGATTTTAAGTTCCTGAAAGGAATCAGTTTTCAGAGACATTACTTATTGACTAACTTTAGCTGACACGGAAGTTTAATAGTCTCTAAGATTTTTTGTTCATGGTTTAGTTCTGTTCTGAGATGTGCAATTTTTCTAGTGTCCGGATGATTCAGGGTTACAGATTCTGTCAGAGAATCAGAAAATATTTTCCAGTGCCAAGACTTTAACAATAGGCTTTGTTACACCTAAAAGAACAGTTTCTCTATTTTCTTCTTTTTTCAGCTTTATTCCTATTTTAACCATATCCATGAGTTTGTTGAAATTATTGTGATTAATTCATATAATTAAATGGCTTGTTGAATAGAGTGTGTCCTAATTGATGCATAAGCTTAAATGTTCTTTATTAACTCTAAAATATGTAATCCTAAAGTGCCATATTGAAAGAAAAATTAATTACACAGAGACTTTTCTCTTAACATACAGAATAAAAAAAATTCTCAAGGAGCTAGGAAAAATAGTAAAATTAAACACCTTTGCCTCAGAGAATTTGATTCTGATTAATAATTTTCTGGAAAACAGCCTTTTTTCTGCAGTTAAGGAACTATCAGGGTTTAGCCCCAGCCAGCAGCCCAGCCCCATGTAGCTGCTCACTCACTCCCGCACCAGTAGGATCAGGGAGAAAATTTCAAGGGTAAAAGCTACAAAGCCCATGGGTTGCGTTATAGAGAGTTTAATAGGGAAAGCAAAAGCTGCGCACACAAACAAAGCAAAACAAGGAATGAATTCACAGCTTTCCATTGTTGGGCAGGTGTTCAGCCATCCCCAGCAGAGCAGGGCCACATCACATGTAATGGTGACTTGGTAAGATAACCATCACTCCAAATGTCCCCCCCTTTCCTCCTTCTTCCCTCCACTTTATATACTGAGCATGATGTCACACAGTCTGGAATATCCCTGTGGTCAGTTGGGGTCACCTGTCCCAGCTGTGTCTTCTCCCAACCAATCACACATCCCCAGCCTCCTCACCAGTGTGGCTATACAAAAAAAGAAAAGGCCTTGGCTCTGTGCAATCCCTGCTCAGCAATAACAAAAAACATCTCTGAATTATCAACCCTATGTTCAGCACAAATGCAAAACACATCCCCATACCAGCCACTGTGAAGAAAGTTAACTCTACCCCAGCCAAAACCAGCACATTAACCTATGGCACTTAATAGTGTTTTAGTAAATACCATGTTAGTTCCACCAAAATAAACTGTCATTTATCACTATTACCAAAATACAAAAATTTTAAAATAGCAATATATATTTATAGATATATGTCGCTTTTTCTATTTTTATTGATACATATTAACAAAATATGAAAGATGAGAAGCATGGGCACAACAGTATACTAGGACAGGAAAATAGTTTGTATTTATATGTGCATATTGACTTCTGTAAGCAAATAGATTGTAGTGGGTATTAATTTTTTAGTGATTGCTGAATGCTGTGACATCAGTGTTTTCAGTATTTTATTATATCCAGAACACTGGTGGACAAAATAGGTATTTACTTCTAGGCTGAAGAAAAAAAAATACACTTCAAAACGTAATCATAGGATCTAAAATGGTTTGGCTTGAAAAGGGCCTTCAAAGATCATCCAGTCCAACCCACCTGCCACATGCGGAGACATCTGTTGCCAGACCAGCTTGCTCAAAGTCCCATCCAACATGACCTTAATGATTGTCAATGATGGGTCCTGTGCCAGTATCTCACCACTAGCTTAATGAAGAATGTCTTCGTTATATTTAATCTAGATTGACCCTCTTTTGGTTTAAAATCATTGTTTCTTGTCCTGACACTACATGCTTTAATTAAAATGTCTTTATCTATCTATCTATCTATCTATCTATCTATCTATTTATATTTTGAAAGTCTGTCATAAGGTCTCACCACAGCTTTCTCTTCTCCAGGTGAATAACTTAATCTCTCCAGCCTTTTTTCATAGGCAAAACGTTCCACCTCTTTGATCCTTTTTGTGACCCTCCTCTGGACTCAGTTGAATTGGCCCAGGTTTTTTCTTGAATCACCTCCCTTGAGCTGATGGTCTTGCCCAGGACACAGTTGACTTTCTGATACGCAAGTACACATTGCTGGATCACATATTTCCTCCACCAATACCCCCAGTTCCTTATCTGTAGGGCTTGTCTCAATCATTTCATCTACCAGTCTATATTTATACCAGGTATGGCACCCAAACCAAGTGCAGGACCTAGCTCTTAGCCTGGCTAAACTTTAGGAACTTCACACGGGCCCAAAGCCTTTCAAGGTTGCTCTCTAGGACCTCTTGTCCCTTTAGCACACTTTTTTCCTTGGCTTTTGTCTATAAAATCTTTTGCAGGGGCCATTTTAGTAGGGCAGAAATGCAGGCTAATGCATGAATATTTGTTAAGAATGTTTTTCCCTTTACATAAAAACTCAACACACAAAATATCTGAACCAGTCAAACAATGTATGGACATAAAAATTACTCAATCATCCCTTTTCCTTCTTATCCCATTACATAACAAACCCACCATACTGATTTATAAGTATGCTAGGAATATGCAAATACACGACTAAGTTCATTGAAACATGGGAAAATTTACAGCAAAATAACTAAGAAAAGGTTTTCCCCATTACCGATGTAAAGTATTTGGCATTCTATAGAACTTTTAGTTGGCACAAGTATTCAGTGATGTTTTTTAAGAGACTAAGAGATTTTACCAACATTAATTATTGTAGAATATTTTGTCCAAATTTTAACATTCCTGGAAATTGTAACCATTTGTTTACTCTAAGGGAGATCACGTCCTTTACTGTTATATGTCACTGAATAATAGAAAATCTGTTCCTAACTATGTCTTCTCTTTAATTTATAACAAACGTTTAAATTATTAACCAACAACAATTTTGTTTTCTCTTTGTTAAAAATAAATCATCTGTGTATGCATTTTGGTAGTGATGTTCACGGAAAGGGCAGATTTTTATTAATGCATATTCTCTTGAGGTAAAGATAAACTGCTCTGTCTCTGAGTTACTGAGCTAGTTACTTTCTGAAAAGAAAGTGTGCTGCCCAACTCTCAGCTGATGCTATTAAGTTCCACAAATTTTACAGTGGGTTATTATAACGTTGATTATTAACAGGACCCATCAGGTTTTGATCTGCTATTTTAATAGGATATAAAGACATCCACATACCCAGAGCTTCAATGTGTCCTACATATCTTCATTTATTAAATAAGATCACCAGGCCTGACAAAAAAATACTGGTTTTGAACCAGTAACATACCAAAAGCTGTAGAGGATGGTTGTTTCCATATAATACTGCAGCAGTTGAACTGTAACTGCTGTAGAAAAAACCACTAACATTCAATGTTCATAAAATTAACATTCAAAAACTCGGAAGTAAATCATTACCATGTCTGAATTATGGACTTTGGGTGGGATTTACAAGAAAATAAGGAGACCAGAGCTGGAATCAATGTGGTATATAAAGAGCTAGACAAAATAATGAGAGAGAGAAGACAAAAAGGAGCAGATGAGAGGGTGGGAGTAAAGCTGGAATGTGAAATCACAATTCTAAATGTATGTAAGATACTTCCATTGGTGGATCAAGGCAGAGATTGAAGAACAAATAAATTCTAATTAAAGTGGAAAAAATAATTTAAAAACACTTAATAAAATTTTCTGTGAATAAAATTATTGAAAGTAACTTTACTGTGAATTACTGCAAATGAAATTGCTGATAATCTGTTAGATAAAGTTGTTAATGAAGATCACATGTTATAGTGAGAAATTTCATATATGATACATTTAATTTCCTGAAAGTGCTACATATATTGGCATTTTTGTCACAAAAATTAAAACATCACTTAAAGTAAAAACACCCAATTTCCCTAAGTGACCTGAAGAATTTCAAGGTTTTCTTTAGGATCCACATGCAGTTAAAGGAACCTAAATGAATATTAGCAATTTGAAGAAAATTAGATCAGGTCTAGTAATCAGCAGTATGGAAGGAATAGTCTGAGTTACTACTTGGTTTTTCAAGGAAAATTAGAGGCAACGTGGAAGAACTGCACTTAATTCAATCTTTCCTTTTAAATTGTCAAGAAATAAAATGAAAAATAATGAGACAAAATAGAAAACTAAATTCACATTTCAAATTCAGTAAAATCTCCCCTCCTTACATTTTTGAAAAGAAAGGATTTGCTGAAAGTACGAAGAGTGAAATACTGTAGGTAGAAATTTACCACATTCAGTTTTAGAATGTTTTTAGAACATCTGCAAATGAACAAGCAAGCACAAAGCCCCATCTGCCAACAAAAACAAATATCATGATGTTTATATTTTGAGCATTTGTCACAAGAGAATATACTAGACTTGGAACACAAAACAATTGACAGAGAGACTCAAAGAGAAAGATACTGCAAAAAAACCCATTTATATTTACTTCAAATAAAAAAATCCAGAACTGAATGAAGAATCAGAATACTTTATTTCATTAAAATGACAGTTCACTGAAATCCTAACTACTTACAGAGGAAATTTCACAATAAATAAATTATCTATAAGACCTTTTGACAGACCTGTGAAGAGTTTGATCATGAGATCTTTATCTTTTATATTTTTATTCTAGTAAACTAAAAGTCACTTGAAAAAGCAAATAAAAAATAATTTTATAGGTTCTGAAAATTGACATTTAAAAAAAAAAATTAATTTATGAACCGAATAATTTTATAAGCCAGTTCTTCTCATCTTCTTCCCATCTTCTTTCAGTTAACCTGTAGAATTGTCAGGATTTCAGCAGTGGAAGACATGTTGCTATCTTTGGAGGAAATCCTGCTTAGCTCTACTTCCCTAGATTAAGATGAATGACCTGTTAACTGAAGCCTAATTATCAGGATATTGGTGGCCCATGTTTACAGATATACCAACTGATCAGACAAGCAAAATGTGAACTTTGCAGTGACAGAAATGCAGAATTCACATTAGGTTTAGATAAAAGTGAAAAGAAGAGAATCACTCACATCTCTTACTTTCTGTTATTGATCATATGCATTCCCAAATAGATAAAGTTTATCTGTTTGCTCCAGGCTACCCAATATATTTATCTAATCCCCAGGACTATTCATAGGTTTTGCTGCTAAGAAGACAGTATTTTTTCAAATTTTATTCTTCTTCACTTTTTAGTGTGCTCTGGGTGATAATGAAAAAAATAGATTTAGGAGTATGTAGTGAAGAAACTTCCTATTAACTACTTTTAGCATGTTAACTACTTTTACCACACGCTTCTCAGGAAATTTGTGGGGTTTTTTTCATATGAATATTCAAAAACAATTGTAATGTGAACTGTATATTATGAACATAACAAGAAGTGTCACAGTTGGTATAAATTTAATGAGCTGTTCCTTGACTGAATGTGACACTGTGTTCAGTCCACAGAAAGGAGCTGGTTTTCGCTCTCACCCCTTACCACAGAGCAGAGAGATGGGTCTGGGGAGAGCTGCTTATCTTTCTTGGGCATGCTGGCACCTCCTGATTCAGAGATCCCCACTTAGCATCAGATGGCCCTTTCCCAGGGCCTGACAAGCTCTATGTGTCTGCAACCTCTATACCCCAAATCTGCAAGGGGCTGCAGTGGCTTTCTCGCTGGCCTACCCTGCAGCCACACCACAGGGGCTCAGGTCCATGACTTGGGCCAGCCTATAAAAACCTTTTCTGGACATACTCTACATGGTGGGCTAGAAACAAAGACTAGGTTAGAAGGACTAAGAACTTAAGCCCCCTGGGGAAAAGTTGTGGTACTAGTCATCTGACAATGTTTGGCTCCCACAGAAAACTAGAGGACACTCTCATGGAAGTCTTTCAGAGAGGTATGTCAGTCCAAAAGACCCAGGTGAGAAAACTGTGACAAGAAATGATGCACGCTCTATTTTTAAAAAAAATACTATCTGGCTATGCTATTTTTTCGAAGATAAACCAGAAAATGTGTATTTTGTTAATGTATAAATTGCTAATGAATAACTGTGATTTTGTCTCCAGCTTCATGAGAGTTATTGAAGAACTTTTACTAAATTGATACAACTGCTACCTTGTCATATGTTGCTAAAAAATATCAGCACTGGTAGATAACCATGTATACAGAAATTTCAGAAAATTAGTTATCAAGTCTAGAAAGCTATTTAATTTTTCTGTATTTTAATAATAACTTATAATTATATTCCAGTGTTATTAAATTGAGTCATTTAGGGAATCTTTTTTGTGGCACTTAGCAATGAAAATGTATTGGGTTTGCTTTGCTGGGTTTTGAAATGGGAGCGGCTACAAGGGTGGCTTCCGTAGGAAGCTGCTCGAACCTTCCTCCATGTCCAACAGAGCTAATGCCAGCTGGCTCCAGGATGAACCCACCGTTAGGTAGGGCCAAGCCAATCAAGAATGACAGTAATGCCTCTGTAATATATTTAAGAAGGAAAGGTTATTACACAGATGTAATTGTGCTCAGAGGAGAGAGGAGTGAGAGAAAACTCACTCCTGTGAGAGGAAAACTGCAGACACCCAGATCAGTGAGAAGGAGGGGCAGGAGGCGCTCCAGGTGCCAGAACTACAATTCCCCTGCAGCCTGTGGTGCAGCCCACGATGAGGCAGCTGTTCCCCTGTAGCCTGTGGAGGCCATGGGGATGAGAGATCTACCTGCAGCCCATGGAGGACTCCACACCAAAGAAGGCTGTGGTCCTGTGGGAAGCCCACACTGGAAGGTTGTGGCAGAGACCTGGGGACCCACAGTGAAAGGAGCCTGCACTGGAACAGGTTTCCTGGTAGGATTTGTGACCCTGTGGAATTCCAAGCTGGAGTAGGCTGTTCTTGAAAGATTGAACCTTGTGGAAAGGGACCCACATTGCAGCAGTTTGTGAAGAACTGTACCCCATGGGAGGGACTCACACTGGAGCAGGGAAAAGGACTCCTCTCCCTGAGCAGCGGCAGGAACATGGGATGAACTGACCAAAACCTCCATTCCCATCTCCCTGCACCCCTGGGTGGGAGGAGGTAGAGTCTGGGAAAGAGGGAGGGATGGCAGGAAGGTACTTTTAAGTTTTGCTTTACTTTTCATTATCCTGCTCTGATTCTGACTGCTAATAAATTCAATTAATATCCCCAAGTTGAATCTGTTTTACCTGTGATGGTAATAGGGGAGTAGTCTCTCCTTGTACTTACCTCAACATATGAGCCTTTTAATATATTTTCTTTTCCCTGTCCAGCTGGGAAGAGTAGTGATAGAGAAGATTTGGTGGGTGCCTGGCATGCAGACAGGGTCAAGCCACTACAGGACTTTCTGAATTCAACATATTTTACCAAGAGTAAAAAGGAATACATATGCATCCAAACATATGAAGCATAATCATCTACGCTTTAAAGGAAGTGAAAGTAGCAATGATTTACTAAAAATAACTGTTTTATTCAATTACTCTTTTTGCTAAGGCTTCAATTCTCTGTTTAGGCAAAATAGCTGTACTATTCCCTCTGCATACAAAATAAGGACAACATGTTCTCCAAGTTACGGAGTTGTCATATATTAAGTACTTACCATGGCTAACTGGAACATTGTTAAGTACTTATTATTATGTACATATAATTTATTATTGTTAACTACAGGGGCACCATCCATATTTCCTTTCAGTGATTTAAGAATTTAATTCTATTTTGTTTGAGGTATGCTGACATCTATGTATTATCTGTAATTTCTACACTTTGCTTATATTCTTTTTCTGCTTAGTCTGATTCCCTACATAGATAATCCCAATCTTAATAAGTTCCTTTCTAATCAGAAGCTTCCATTATTCTAATTTTCCCCTTTGAGCCGTATCTTTTTCTGTTATGCTTAATTATTTTTTTTTACTATGAGGTGACCAGAATCTGTATGAACAGAATCTGTATGCAAAAAAACCCAAAAACCATTTAGAACAGTTGATAAGATTTTTATGAGCTATGCTGTTTCTCAAGGTAAATTCATAGATCTTTGTAACTCACCATTATGAGACATGAAATTATGTGAACAGAGGGCAAAATATTTCTGAAGATTTAGCTCTCAGCAGTTAATGAACTATTCATGACTATTACAAGATTGTTCTTCAGCCATGTTCTCCTGGCATTAGCAGTGTAACTCACATTAACATTAATGTTGTAAGTATTGTGCTGCAAACCTGTCTCTATTTAGACCATTCTCATGTTAGTAAAAGTACATGATATCACATAATCATAGAATACCTCAAGATGGAAGAGACCCATAAAGATCATTGAATCCAACTCCTTAATTCTCGCAAGACTGTCAAAACCTACACCATGTGACTAAAAGCATCATCCAGATGGAACTCTGACAAGTTTTGTGCTGTATCCACTTCATCAGAGAGCCTGTTCCAACCGATTACCTTGTTAGCATTCTTTCTAATGTCCAGTCTGAACATCCCCTTCTATCTTCATTTCCTTGTGTCCTATTACTAGTCACCTGAGAGAGGAGATCAGCACCTCCTCAGCCATTTACCCTATTGAGGAAATTGTACACTGAGATGCATGACCTTGCACTTGGCTTTGAAGAAACTAATGCATTTTCTGTGGTCGCACTTCTGGAGCTTGTCACTCACCTTCCTGTCATCTGCAAAATTCTTGTGGCTGCACTGGATCCTACTATCTGTGTCCCTGATGCAGTTATTAAACAGTACTGGTCCCAGCACAGTTCCCTGCTTATCACCAATCACTACCAGTACCTTCCAAAGCAGATTCCATGGGGACCTTTCAAAGTAATTCCTTAAACAGCCCAAGGTTTGTTCTTTCCACATCCAGGGCCAAAGTTTTGCTGGAGGTTTTTTTCCTAGAGCAAACAATTTGAAACCTAAGTATTTTATGGTCACTGTTGTAGATACAAAAATGCTGCTAGCAAGGACTTTCTTGTTATTTTCTAAGTCCATGAGAGACTTTTCTCTCTCACAGAAGAGGTAGCAGAGTTATGTAAACAACCAAGCCACCTGCAACCTTGAAAAGTCTTGTTTAAGGTATAGTAGAAAAATAATTTGACAATGGATGTTTTAGGATTTTAGCCAGTCACCCCAAGGGGTGGCTGATCCTTTGTCCAATTAGACTATGAAGAAAAAGTCTATAAAAGAGTTGGTAAAATAATTAAAGAAATCAATCTTGCTGCACAATTCCTGCCTGCTGGATCTTCTCTCCTCCTCCTCCCTATGGCTGCGGGACACAGTGATATACCCTAGGGCCCAGGCCTGTGGTAATACACTGTGACCAAGACAGCTACCAACCTCCACTTCGCCCTCTCTGTTTGCAAGCAACAAACATGGGAACAACAAATCTACTTGTTTCCCTCAGTACCCGCTCCAAAAAAGTTATCTCTAACATATTTCAGAAATTTCCTGGACCTGTTTGTGTCAGCTGTATGATATTCTCAGTTGATGCCTGAGAAGCTGAAATCACTCATAGAGAGAGTGTAGTCTTGACATACTCCTCAATTCCTTGTGGAAAAATTCATCGATCCATCATCCTGGATGGATGGTTGACAGCATACTCCCCACAACAATATGTGTTTTATTTTCTTTCACCTTCATGTTTACCCAGAGGCTCTTGGGTGTATCACTACCAACTGCAAGCGTCATACAATCCAACTGCTTCCTTACACACAGCTCCACCCTGCCACCTCGCCAGCCCTGCCCATCCCTCTTGAAGAGCCTGCAACCATCTCTCATGACACACCAGTCATAGTACTCATGTCAGTAAAACTCAGGTTTTGCTTATGACAATGGTGTCATAGTCATGGGACTAGGAAAAAAATTCTGGTTCCTCTTGCTTTTTTCAAATGTGCCCCATTGTACTTAGCACATCACGAAGCAGACTGAAGGACTTCACACCATCCGTCTAACACTGGTGTGCTGCCCTAAGGCTTATCTTAGAGAGCCTGATTTCATGCCTTTCCCCTTCACATACAGTTAAAAGTTCTGTTAATGAGCCCTAAGTCCTGTGCAAAGATCCTTTGTCCTTGGCTTACTCTGTCTGTTGTCAGCAGGCCTGATGTCCTGTAGATGAACCAAAACCCAAAAAATTTTGCTGGTGACACAAGTCACAGAGACAGGTATTGATTTGCTGTGTCCTTCTGTATCTTCCATTATCATTTCCTACAACTCAAAGGATAAAGCAGAACACTAATTACGTTTCTGACCTTTTAGTAAACCTTTGTCAGTGACAACAAATTTTTGTCACTTTGGTGTCAATAATTTCAATATCTGCTTTTAATTACTTAACTCAATGCCTCATGTTAAATTAAGCATGTCAATGGGTTTTGATTAACAAGGTTAAGAATGTAAAGAGAATGCATCTTCTTTTTGTAGGTAGTTTCCCACTGGGATTACACAGAGTTGTGAATGACAGTTTCTCCTCTCTCTCCTTATCTCTGGATAACAATGTTTATCAAGATTGCCTGCGATGCCAAGGAAGATCTGCCAAAATATATTTTCATTTAAACATATATTTAAAACCTCCTCCAGAGGAAGCATCTATGTGGATGTAACAAAACTATTAAAATCTGAAAGCACACCTGTAAGAAGCCAATTTAGCCTCAACAATGGTTGTCAGAGGCATGTGGGGCAGGGTGTGCACATGTGCCACTTCCAGAAAGCACTTTGGAGAAGATGGAGAAAAGCCTTGTCTCTGGGGAGACTCTGCCCTGGCAACCAGTTCATATCTCATATGGGACAGGCAGTCAGCAGGGGAGCACTGAAGACACTGTACCCTCCAGAGAGGTTCTCCAATCATATGGTGAAATGGAGTGCCATGGAAGGTTGGACTGGGCCAATGCTCTCCTGTCAGTAGACAGACCTTGGGAAGGACCAAGGGGAATAAAAAGTAACTGTGTCACAAGTTTGGGGGGTTTTGGAGCCTATGCTTTTGTCTTTTTGGTGGACTTTTTGGCTTTAGGTTTTCTGAAACTTGCTTTTTGAGTGGGGGGCTTTTTGGAGGTTTGCTTTTTGGCTTTGGGCTTTTTTGAGTCTGGGGGCCTTTTGGGTCTTGTGCTTTTGCTTTGGCTCCAGCTTGCTCACTGGCTCTAGCCTGTGATTTGTCCTTTTTGCCCTTGGCCCCAGCCTGCCTTCTGGCTCTTCTGCCCATCTGTCCAGGACGTGTTGTGCTTGGGTTTGTGAAGCTGACATATCTCTGCCTTTTCGGCCCTCCAGAACCATGGTCTCTGTGCCATCTTCTTGGTGGACGTCTGTCAGTGAGGGAGATGCATGAGGACAGCTTTTTGCCTGGGGCTCCTTGTCTGCTCTGCCTGCAGGCCCACTTTGCTCTTCCCGGCATGGCTCTAGAAAGCAAAAGCACATGCAGCCAAGCAACATCTTCGAGAACAAGACAGAAAGCAAAACCCACAGCAAAGGCCTAGGCCACATGTCTTCTTGATGCAGAGATTTCTGGGACCCCAAGTCCCAGGCCGGGACAAACCTCCTGTCCTGCTCCTGCCTGTGCATATTTCTGTGGGTGCTAGTGACTCCTCTGGGCCAGCAAATGTCCCCCAAAGATGTCCTCCAAATTCACTACCTACAGTGATAGTCTATGGACTATGAAGTCCACCAGCCCGTTCACCTGCACACAGGAAAGCCTTGCTTTCAGCCCAGGGCCATGAGAGCATGCCAAGCAGCCCTCGCCATCGCTGCCGAGCCTTGCCTCTGCGCTGAAGGAAGGCGCTGGCTGGGGAGCAGCTCTTGCAAGCAGCTCCCACAGCGGCCTTGGCTGGAGACAGGGGGCCGCCAGGCACAAGCACCTCTGGACAACCAAGCAGGTATGGACTGGTGTGGCAGGACATCCTCCTCTCTCTCTTGGCTGGGAAGAGATAACTCAGGCCAGATTAACAGCCCAGCAAGGGGTCAGAGATGCCAGCAAGGGGTCACCTCCAGGCGCACAAGAATCTGAGCCCCAGCCCCGAGTACACAGCTTGGTATGAGAGCAGATGTAGGAAGATATGAAAGAAAATAAACATCAGTGACCAAAAGACCTGGTTCTTATGTCTACAAAGTCCACGCGAATTATCACAGAGGCAGAAGTCTCTTAACACACTCCTTGGGAACATGCGAGATGATTTCTCTCTGAAGCTTGGATGCGACTTTAAGGTTACTTTTCCAGAAATTGAGGGAAAGGATTTCGATGTGTGCCCCTTCAACAATTTGGTGATAAGAAACATTGGATCCTAGGTTATACTATTTCTTAGATAGCTGTAAGTTCATTGGTACATTTAACCCCACATGTATAATACTAGTGTTACATTTCGTTTTATTCCTCTGGAGTAATAGTCTGGTTTAAGTCTTATGTCTGTTAATTTTGTGTCTATTAAATAGATAATTCATTCTATTAAATAAATAATTAAATAATTAAATAAATAATTAAATAATTAAATAAATAATTAAACAAATAATTCATTCTATAATAGACTGAATAGCCATTATTGAAGAACTTATGAATGAGAGTGGGTCTCTGGGTGCGGGCCACGCAATAACACGACTGCCTGCTGCCAGAAGCCTGGGAAAAAGGCAGAGTCTTATTTAAACCCACATCATCCATTCATAACAACCAGCCAGGCTGCAGCTGGCTACTGAGGACAGCATTACCTTGTCATTCTCAGCCAGCAGGACCTGGAGCTCCAGCTGCTCCTCCTGTGGTGGGCTCAGCAGTCTTGGCCCCAGGCAGATGGCCAGGCTGCTGCACGTCACGCGGCTGCTGGAGGCGTGCTGGCCGATGCACCGCAGCACTGCCAGCAGCTGCTGCAGGAGGAGCAGGTTGGCAGTGGGCAACTTCTTGGCCACGCTGAGGGAACAGGAAGGCAACGTTCATCAGCAGGCCCACATTGCCCACCTTTGCCCCGAGGCCACACAAACGAAGGCTTTTGCCGTGCATTGCCCCGAAATGGGACTGCCAGCCGGCAAGAGCGAGCTGCCCAAAACCACAGCCTCTTCCCAACAACGTCCCCTTGCGGGTGAGTGCCAGGCTCCCAGCAGTGCCTGCTGCAGAGCTGGAAGCTGCTGCCCACGCTTACGCTTTTAGCTGAGAGATCTTGTCCTCCCTGCTGGCCATCTGCATGGCTGCCATCCAGTCCTCGTAGAGGTCTGTGACGAGGAGCTTGCCCGGGATGCTTCTCAGGAAGTGCTGCAACAGCAAGGGCTGCCGGTGAGCCTCAGAGCCTGGTGGCCCAGGCAGGAGCCTTTGCAGCTGCAGCTCAGGAGGGCTCACCTTGAGGACGACGGCCAGCAGCAGCACCGGCTGGCTTGCCATGTCCACAGGAAGGCCACGGTCCAGGGCCTGCCGCAGCTCCTGAATGGCCCTGGCGCTCTCCACTTTGCAGAAGATGCCTTCCGTGGTGGGGCCTTGCTGCTGCAGGACAGCCAGCAGCTCCTGCGGGAGAGGCAGGAGGGCGGGGACGTGCGTGAGGAGCTGCCCTGGTGCAAGAGCAGTAGCCGGGGCCAGAGCTCTGCCCCGGCCTGGGCTCCCTGCCTCCTGCTGCCAAGGGGCAGGGAGCAATGGCCGAGGTGCAGCTGGAGACCCCAGAGGCCATTGGCTGGGGGACATGAGTGGGGACACTGGCTGCCCCAGCAGCCAGACGCAGCGATGGGCAGCCCCTGTGTGGGCTGCCTCACCTGGATGGGCCGGGGCAGCGTGCCGTTCTCTGCGCAGACGGCTGCCAGGGGCTGCCCGAAGAGCGCCCTGCTGCAGCCGGAGCCCTCCTGCCCCGGCGCCCGCGCAGCCCCGGCTGCGCCCCGCCGCAGAGCAAAGGGCCAGGGCAGCCACCTCCCCCTCATCGTGCCGCTGCTGCCGCTGCCACTGCTCCCTGCCGCTTCAAAGGGAAGGAGAAGCAAAGCCTCTCAGCGAGACCGCCAGGCCGGTGCTGCCGGAGCCCGCCCTGCCCTGCCCCAACCCCAGCCCCGGCCCCGCTTTTCTCCAAGCTGTGGGCAGCAGCCCACCTCCTACCTCAGGGTGCCACACCCGCACGGCCACACTCGGGGCACGAGTGAGCGCAGCTCGGCGAGAGCACAAGCTTCCCTTTCCTTCCCTTCCCAAACTCACCTGGGCAGCGGCCGAGTCGTCCTCCCTGGTCGGACGGGGCCATGGCAGGACCTTGCTCGGGATCAGCCTGCAAGAAGCCGGATGCGCTTGCAGAGCAGCCCCGCAGCACAAAGAGCTGGCGGCCAGCAGCCTGAGCGTGGCACACAGCTGGCAGCCTCTGGCCCGCCGGCCCCTCTGCCCGCGCAACAGCAGTCCTGCCAGTGGCAGCAGCAAGGACGTGCCGGCGCTGCCGCTGGCTCCCCGAAGCCTCTGCTTGGCCGGTGGCACCAGGGCCCCTTGCTTCCCCGCGCACAAGGTCACGGCACAAGCCGAGCTTCCCTGGCACCCCAGCACAGCCAGAGGCCACAGCGGGCGCAGGGGGCAGCCCTTCTCACCTTTTGCAGCTCCTCGATCAGCCGCTCCAGCTTCCCGGCGCTCAACAGCCTCCCCTGCGCGAGAGAGAAGCAGCGCAGGAAGGTGAGCAGCCGTGCCTCTGGGGCCGGGCACGCGCAGCAGCGCTCGGGCACAGAGCCCGCAGCACAGAGACACTCACTGCACGGCGGCCGTTCAGCTCCGCGGCCAGGCCTCTGATGCTTGGCAGGCGGCTCACTCGGGCTCCCGGGCTCCTGTGCGGTGGCAAAAGGGACGGGCAGAGAGCTGGGTGAGCCGCAAGCCACCTGCGCTGCCTTGTCACGCAGCTGTACCCGACAGCTGCCCGCAGCCGCAGGGGCAGCTGTCCCCGGCTGAGGAGCTGTGTTCCCCCGTGCGGCCGCTGCGGGAGCATCCCCCCGCAGCAGCTGCATCAGCAGCAGCAGCTTACCGCTGCAGCGCGGCCACCCACTGCTCCTTCAGCGCCTGGCAGCTGCAGGAAGAGAAGACGAGAGAAGAGATGCAGCGCCAGGCTCCGCTCCCCCCGGCCCCTGGGCGGGGCAGAGACGTGCGGCCGCACGGCCCCGCCCCGTGCCCGGGGGCCCGAAGCCCTGTGCCGGGGGCGGGGCAGAGATGCTGCCCAAGCCCCGGCTCCCTGTCAGCTGCCAGAGCAGCGGCTTTTGCCCTTGCCTTCTGGCAAGCCAAAGCTGACCGGCGCACCCAGGCCACTCTCTGCTCATGCTCTGCAGGGAGGGCAGAGGCCATGGCAAGGCTGCCCAAGGCTTCCTGCTTGCCACAGCTGGCAAGCTCTCCTGCCGTGCCATGGCACGTGGCACCGCGACTCACCCAAAAGCGGCAATGCACCAGCCAGTGGGCCAGATGAGGATGATGGAGGTGGCATCCTCATCGCTGCCTTCCTGCCGCTGCTCTTCCTCTGCCGGCGGCGCTGCCTCCTTCCCGGCGCTCAGCACCCACAACTGCTCCAGGGCCAGGCAGAGCCGTGGGCGCGGGGTGGTGCCGCGGCTGCAGAGAGCAGAGGCAAGCGGTGAGGGGCAGGTGGCCTCGCTGGCGTCCCCCGGCGCAGAGCTTTGCTGCCTCCCCCCTTCCCCCCGCCGCCTGCCAACATCTGCATGCACACTGCTGCGTGCAGCCCCAAGGCCTGGGGGCCCGGGGCTTAGGCCAGGCTGCCTGTGCCCGGGCCCAGGGACAGGGAATGGGGCAAAGGCAGCTGGGCTCGTGGGCTCTTACTGAAGCTTGGCCACCACCAGTTGCTCCTGAAGGAGGAGAAGGTGCCTCTCGCTGGTCTTTGGGCCGCGGCTCAGAGCCACGGCCGCGCTCAGCACCGCCTCCTCGCTGCTGACCACCTTCCTGCAGAGCAGAGAGTGGTGGCTGTGAGAAAGGCGGCCCCTTTCTGCCACGGACCTGGCCGTGGCCGCGTGTCCCCGAGATGTGGGGGAGCCTACCTGGAGCCGAAGCAGCTCCAGGCCTGGCCCATCCTGTTTGGCACAGGAGGATCCTGGTCTCTCTGCAGAGACGTGGGCCACTCGCACTCACCGAGGATACCAAGTGGGGTGGAGGAGTTGGAATGACACTGCCACTTGGTCAGCAAGTCGCTCTCTCTCGCTTTTGAGTCGCACACCAGACAGCTCTGGGCTGCTGCTGCCGCTTCTCGTGGACACTGAGTCCAACTGACCAATGGTCCGAGGCCAACGGACCCTGGACTGGGCAGGGGTGGGGCACCGGGGCGTGGCACTGGGGGGCGGGGCTTCCTGCCTGTCACGGGTTAGCAAGCATAGTCCCAGAAGTGATGTTCTTGCTAAGGGATGCTTACAGCTTCCTCTGTGACCTGACAGAACCTATCAGCTGGCCAGTTTGAATATGGACAATTCTTTAAGCCACTTAAGAGTTGTGACTGCCTATGTGATGCACACTTAAGTTTAGAACCCCCCCCACCCCACAGCTCTCTCGTTTCCGGCGCTGGGACAGGTGGCTGTGGGCCCCATGCGGGGGCCAGCAGGCCCGGCCCAGGCCCTGCTCGGGCCAGGCCAGGCCGGGCCACGGCCATCCTGGAGCTGATGGGCCCTGTTCCACCCGCAGAACCACCCCCCTCTTCCCCCCCAGCAGGACTGTGGGCAGACGGCCAGCTCCCCCTCTCCAGTGGAGCCAAGATTCAGCTGAAGCTGCACCGCTGTCCGGCAGAGGTCATGTGACCGACAGCGATAAGCGACATTCCAGCTGGAAGGCCGAGGTGAGATTGACCCTTTTAGTGCTGTGAAGAGCTGAAAACCTGAGGGAAGAGAAAGAGGAGATGCTTAAAGCTGAAATTCTTTTGTGAAGCTATGATATATCAGAGTACCCGTTGTGATTTCATGAAGATATGGGGGGTGGAGTGTTCAACTCATACTTGTGATCTCAGCACCTGTGCTGAGATAGGCAGATGCTGACGCAGCTGTAATTTCATGAGAAGTTTGAACAGGGAGAGATGGAAGCGATGAGGACTTTTGCTCCAAATGGGAAAGGAGAAAACCTGAGTTCCTAGAGATGCTCCCAGAGATAGTCCTAAAGATGAAGATGAAGAAGACCCTTTGCTCCCAGGGAAGGAGGAGGGCCTCTGTTCTTAGAGATGAAATGCTCCCAGAGATGGGTGAAGAGAACTTTTGTTTCTGAACATCTCAACCTTAAAATTGTACCCCAGAAAACTTCAAGAGTGGACCCTCGAAAGCAGTTGCGGGAAAAGCTGCAGGTTGGGGGAAGGGACTCACATGCAAGCAGAGAGACTCCTCTTCCTAAATGGACTGAACAAGGTTATTATGGAAGTGGTGAACAGACTGAACATCCCAAGGGTTGTCTTTTTACGTTGTGACTTGGAGAAGGGAGGAAGGGGGGAGGAGAAGAGTTCTGAAGGTGTGGTATGATTTTTTTTTTCCCCTCTTTTAAGTCAGTTAATAAGCTTCTTTATATTCTTTCGAGATTGGTGCCTGCTTTGCGTTTCTCCTAATTCTTATCTCACAGAAGATAAACAGTAATGAGTATTTTGGACCAAACCACTACACTAAATTGCTGTTTCTGCCCGGTTACAAACCAAACCCGCTACACTGCCGGGATGGCCAATGCCAGCTTTGCATGCGGGAGCCCAGCGCTGGACACAGCCCAGGCCAAGGTTCACTTCCCTCCACGTGCTGCCAAGGCTTTGCCTCTCGCAGCCCTGCACGCACTCAGCGGCCTCGGCCCTGAGGGCCCTTTGGTGTCTCCAAACTGCTCATCCTGGCTTCCACCGGCAGCTGCTTTTACAGCTTCCTCTTCCTCAGCCTCTCCTGCTGCCAGGCCTTCTTCCTGCTCCTCCTTGGCAGCTGCAGGATTTGCCTCTTGTGCTGCACCTTCAGCTGCACAGCTTCAAATTCCAATTTTTTCTTACAACTGAAACAAACTGTGCCTTGTGATACTTGGTGAATAGCTTTTTGATATTAATTAGAAGCCCATAGCTGCAATTTTTAGCTTTTCATATTGATGAATTAAGCATTTTCTTGTATTAATAAATGTAAATATGACTCTATAATTCAGTTTTTACTTTCTATATGTAATGATTCTGCCTTGGAATTTCTAGCATAAGCTATTATTTTGTAGTGTCCTTTAAAAATACTGGTTTTCAGCTCCTGCATGCATCAGTTTCTTGTGGGGGCTTACACAACCCTATTATTTTGATTAATTTCCAGAATGTATTGTCATGTGTCGGAATTCCTTGGAAAAGCTGCTGCTTTAGTTGAGGTGACATGGTGACATAATTTGAAAATTTAAAGTTGCATATGCTAGTACATTTAATCTTAAAATGGAGAGGAGGGAAGTGGTTGTTAGTGAGGATATATTGGATAGCGTGCAACTTGAACTTGATGCAAAACTACAGAATTAAGGGTGGATAATGTGCTGTGTTTGGCTGGAATACAGTTAATTTTCCTCACAGGAGCTGGTATGGGGCTGTGGTTTGAATTTGTGCTGGAAACCATGTTAACTCATGGATATTTTAGTTATCAGCAGGATTTGCACTGAGCCAAGGGCTTTTCTGCCCCTCACCCTACTGGTAAGCAGCCTTGGGGTACACAAGGAGCTGTAAGGGAACACAGCCAGGACAGCTGACACTGACCACAGGGACATTCCAGACCGTATGGAGTCATGCGCACCATGTAAAGCTGAAGGGAGCAGAAGGAAGAGGGGACTGTTTGGTGTGATAGTGTTTGTATTCCCAAGTCACTGTTACATGTGATTGAACCCTGCTTTCCCAGGAATAGCCTGTCCATGAGAAGCAGTGAATGTTGTTTACCTTTACTTGTGTACATGGCTTTCACTTCATCTTGTCTTTATCTCAAATCACAAGTTTTCTCACTTCTCTGATATCCGCCCCCCCCCCCCCCCCCGCCCCCATCTGAGGCTTAAGCTGGCTAGCCCTGATTCAAGGCCTGCAGAACACACTGACTCACTGTGCTACTTTTTTCTATATGGCTTCTGGGAACTTCACAGTGACGGCAAATATCTTCATTTCTTTCTGACATATGACTTGGCATTATGCTTTCAAGTGAATCTTACCTATCTTGGTAGATGGGGCCAATCTTGCACAATTCTGTGAATGAAATTGAACAAGGAAAACAACAAAAGTCATTACATTCCCCAAAACAATGGATAATCAAGGACTATCATGCTCCCAGATGGAGCTTACAAGAACATCGATGTGGCTTGCAATTGCTTAACAATTGCCAGGGTCATTTCCCAATCAGTGTTTGAGTTAAGGATGCCCTTTTAACATGGTTGTTATCCCGATAGCACCAGTTTTGTTCCACCTGAGGACTCTGCTGCATGACCTCAGTTGAAATTTAAGCCAGCAAGAATGTGTATTTTGGCCATCAGAATAGTAAAAACGGGTTACAAAGGAATTAAAGATTCAGATTCATTTCAGGTAGTGATTACGGGAGCACACAAGCTGAAAGGCAATAACAACAAATAATTTGAGAGAGAAAAAGGGAATTTTAAAAAGCCTGTGAGCACTGGGTCTGATAGCTTTATGAAATTAAAGCACTTGAAAGGAAATGATATTGCATAGTGTGTTATGACTGCTGGTACCATGGCTTAGTCAACTATCACAAGGGAGGTGTTCAGGAAGGTATCTGTTTTTTAATAGAATTTTTCAAATGATGTGTTAATTATGAGAAAAAAATGCACTACTTTTAGTAAGAGACTATTATTAGTAATATCAGCCAAATTGCTGTCGTCTGCCCAGCCTCCCAGAACAAAAAAGTCTCTATTATACAGATGTAATGTATCTAGTGTTGTGCATGTGGCTGTATATATGGACTTTAAAAGTCACAGCATGAACCATGGATTTCAAAACGGTCTGTACAAGCTGTAGTGGTCCACTTGTACATGTCTCTACCTCAGAAAATTGAAATTCATCTTAATGATGGAGGGAAGAGATTATAGTTATGTCTGCTGTACTTTGGGGCTTTGACTTCTAAGGAAGTAGGAATGTAAATTATTTTATCTAGTATCCTAAAGATGAGAGAGAAGGATCAGGTACGTTCAGACTCATGTTCTACAGGCTCAGTGCATTTTGTGGCTGGTTTGCTTTAAAACTCAAACTTCTGGTAATGCAAGGTACAGGAGCCAAATGGGCATCAGTTGCTTTCAAAATGTCCATCTGCTGCTGCAAAACCTACATTAATTGTTACATAGCAACCTTGTACTTCCTCTTGCAGTTGGAATCCCTGGGTTAGTGTTGTTTGCTCTGTGAGTGTGTTGTCCTTGACAGAGACAGAGTAAAAAATCCTGTTGTGATGCCAAAGCTTTGCCCATTAGATGTTAGAGCTCACAGTAAAATATGCTTATATAAATGGTTTTTTGCAGATGGTTATGACATAGAAAATGAATGAATGAAACATCATTTCTCTCCTCCGCATTCTCCACTCAAAACGAACCACCAACTAGCATCTACCTTTTTATTTACAGTGTTTAACCATTTAGTATGAAATGATAACTCAGGAAACTACAGCGTTGATTAAAAAGGTCTGAAATGTTATGTTGGGTATGTGATAAGGAGAAATATTTCAGTGTATGGTACACGGAGAGAGTATTTTTAAGTGGCAGTATATATTGTGGGAACCCATTTTGCAATAAGTGTAATGTAGTGCAGAGTAATAGCTGATTACAGGCTTTTACCTAGGTGTTTTTCTAAACAGCTATTTTAATAGTATGGAACCTGACATTAATACACATTTTTAATAGAAAAACTATAGAGCTTAGCTTGTAAGTACCATAGTGCTCTTGAATTTTTTCCCTTTCCATTTTGCCATTTTCTGACAGCTGGCAAATACTATAAATATTATAAATATTATAAATATTATAAATTTATAAATAGTATAAATATTATAAATATTATATATTTAGAGGTACAGTTATTTTTCTCATTGAAGAATTACAATGAGGAACAGACAAAGATTAATAAACCTGTTTGTTAATGCAAAGAAGCTAAATGGTGATTTATTGGTATCATTGCGTACTAAAATTTTTCAGACTTTTCTCCATCTAGAAATGGAGAAGGGTGTTGTTGCTGACACATTTCCTCTCTCTCTCGATGAGATCACAATAGTGTGTAAAGCAGTTTGCCTTTCTTTGTAAATTCTTCTCTTCTGGCAAACACAGTGATTTTAAAGCAAAGGGATTGTATTCCCAGCTGTGGCTTACACTTACTGAGAATTTGCAAATTTAAGGGAAGCAGTGTTGCATTCCACTGTGGGAAACTGCGAGGAGTTCTTCTAAAAATGGATGGTCAGGAACAAAATTAAGTTGAACAAGACAAACATTGTATCTGTGAACTGTTTATTGATAATGAAAACAGAAAGAAAGAGGGTTGCCCCAGTGAAAGAGGGCTAGAAGAGACAGAAAAGAAGGAAGGAAAATAGAAAAAGAATGGGGGAGAGGAAGGAGAGAGAGGGGGGAGACAGAGAGGAAAAGACAGTGTTACCACTGGAAGTCAGTGAGTGCCATCAACATCCACGAGATGGGGGGTGTGCATGCTGCCTGTGTGGGGATGGCTTCTTCATGGGCAACTGGACATGAGGTGAGGGGACACTTGGGCATGAGGTCCAGAAACCTGGACAGGGTCGTGGCAAGGATCACGGCGGTGGGCTGGCTCAGAGGTGGGCAGGGTTGGACACAGGTGGCTCAGGCAGGAACATACAGACAAAGCAGGTTGGGTGTTGGTCAGGGACACAGGTGTGAGAAATAAAGCCCTCCTCTATTACCTCTTAAGAGGTAATAGAATTTTATTGGGGAACAAAGTCAATAAAGCAAAAGCAACAGTGCTGGGTGCATGACCGTAGTCAGAGGCGTGCCATCACACGTGAAATTTCAGGTTTATGTACTCTAGGTATTGCATCAGCCACATACATATTCATAAGTCAGGATACATATTCAGAACTCTTCAGAAACTATTTAACATTTTCTTAGAACTGATTAACATGTTCCCTCCCCCATCCCACCTTTTTAGAGTATGCACAGTTTAACTTGAGGGTCTTTGAGGATTGTCTCAGGGACAAAGCCAGAACTCTTCCTCACAGCGACCTCCCAACTTGGGGTCCCTGGACAAGCTCCAGCAGATGGTGGTCTCCTGCCACATTTGATCATTAAATGTCATCCAATCAGGCTAGCGGGCTCCCTCCGCTCCCATTATTGCACACTAAACACAACCACATCTGCACAGCAACGCCAACTTTTAACATTTGCAAAAGCCAATGCTTCAAAGCACATTTATCACACAGGGAGGTAGGACAGACATGAGGGTGAGCCAAGAGCCAGTGAGGGCAGAAGAGCCAAAAGGCAGGCTGGGGCCAGGGAAAAAAGCATAAGATGCGAAAAGCCCCGACTCAAAAGCAAGTTTCGAAAAGCAAGTCTCAGCCCCTCGAATCGCCAAGCCTCAAAAGCAAAAACATGGTCTCGAAAAAGCCCCAAGCCAAAATCCCACATTAAAAAAGCAAGTTTGAAAAAGCCCCCAAAAAGCCTAAGACCCAAAATGACCCAGAGCTTGGGGTGCAGTTACATTTTATGCCCCCTGGCCCTTCCCAAAGTCTGCCTGCTGACAGGAGACCATTGGCTCAATCTAACCTTTCGCCTTCTGATTGGAGAAGCCCCTCTAGGGAGCTCAGTGTCTCCTACTGGCTCTCCCATGGGTGGTGTTGCCAGGCAAAGTCCTCCCAGAGACAAGGCTGCTTCTAGTTGTCTCCTGCTGGTGGCACATGTGCAACCCCTCCCCCATGTGCTTCTGACAATCAGTGTTGAGATGAGCTAAAACTAAATTGGCTCCCTGTAGATACAAAAATGCTGCTAGCAAGGATTTTCTTGCTATTTTCTAAGTCCGTGAGAGACTTTTCTCTCTCACAGAAGAGGTAGCAGAGTTATGTAAACAACCAAGCCACCTGCAACCTTGAAAAGTCTTGTTTATGGTATAGTAGAAAAATGATTTGACAATGGATGTTTTAGGATTTTAGCCAGTCACCCCAAGGGGTGGCTGATCCTTTGTCCAATTAGACTATGAAGAAAAAAGTCTATAAAAGAGTTGGTAAAATAATTAAAGAAATCAATCTTGCTGCACAATTCCTGCCTGCTGGATCTTCTCCTCCTCCTCCCTATGGCTGTGGGACATGGTGATATACCCTAGGGCCCAGGCCTGCAGTAATAGCTCCTCACAAGCAGTCAGAATTAAGTTATGTTATCTCTCATGACATTACTTATTCTATGGTTTCTAAATTCCTTTCTCAAATGTATCAGTGGATTTTCAGTTTAAACTTAGAAAATACTAAGTTAGATAATAACTTGTGTGAGAAACAAGCTCACATAATAAAGTTTCCCTGGGGACAAAGTACCTGGGCACATAACCAGAATTAATGCACGCTGTCTGAGGATACAAGGTTGCTTTTTATGCATTTGTTATTGCAGCAATCTGTTACATATGTATTATCGTTTTGCAACAGGGGAAGGAATATTATAATAGTTTCAGGGAAATTATTTAGATAGATCCGCCTTCATTGCCATCTGGTGGCTCATGTGCAGTGTCCTCTGGTGGTCATCTTTGGTGGTCGTCAGATGAAGGCTTGTAGTCTTTCTCGGGGTTGAACTTTTTACCTCTTTCTTGTGGGCATGCGCAGATCTATCTTGCAGGTCTCAGCCACTTTCACAACCTTCTTGTGGTCTCACAATTCCTCTATGTTCACAAAGTCCTTCTATTTTGGGGTTTTCAATTCCCTATGTTCTTACAAAACTGGTAAGCGATCTCAGCTGGGTCTGGTCTTACTGTTCTCTTTTTACACAATTCACTTACTTACATTGTCAGCAGTTATCATTTAACTATAAAAAAAAAAAATCCCATTTCCACAACCTACCCTGTTATGTTGCAGCAAAGCTGGTGAAAACAAAATCTTTTGTATTTCTCTGTTTTTCACACTGAAGCCTTTTGATGAAATGTTCTTATTTGACTATTTTATTTATGTTTTACTCTTGTCATATACATATACATATAATACTAATATTACTAATTTGTTTACTGAATCAATGCAAAGACTTTTCTAATATAGATTAATTACACTATTTCTATGAAACTTTTGTACTTAGAGGAAACTATTTTTTAGCAGAAAATGGCTCAGCAAAAATGTTTTTCCAGCAACTATTTTATACAGCTTTTAAATGTATTTTTTTTACCACTAGAAGGATCTCTGCCCTTCCTTATTTTTCAAATACTTTTAAAATTATATTGCCCTTAAGCAGTAGACATTTTAGATGAACTTGACAGCATGGAAATGTCAACAAATTGCAATCTTGTCTGACAAAACAGCAGCATATTAATATTCATGTATCATTATTTTTCATTTGGAATAGGAATAGATTTGTTTGTATAAATAGTTAAGAACTACATCTAAAATATTCTTCAATGTAACTCGTTTTTCCATACTGATCTATTCTGTGAATTGTAGTAGCATAAATGTTTTCCCTTTGTTTTTATCATAACATTATATATTTGTATGTTCTGTTAGTTTAACACAGCCTGTTTTTTTTGGTGGGGGCAGGGCAAGCCACAGAGATGGCTTCTGTGAGAAGCTGCTGGAAGTTTCTACTACATCCAGCAGAGACAATCTCTGACGGCTCTAAAGATGGACATGCTGCTGGTCCAATTACAGAAGTTCGTCACGCCTCTGTGATGACGTATTTAAGAAGGATAAAAACCACGAGCAGTTCTTCTGAGGGGTGGGGAGGTTCCAGGGACATCCTGGTGCTGTGACCAGCCATATGGCTGCCACCATCTCGACATGGCTTGTGGTGAACTTTGCCTGCTTAGCCTCTTTTAGCCAGTTGTGCTGCGAGCAGAAGGGCAGAAACAGTCGCAGCGGCTTCTCCTTTTTGGCACTCAATATAAAGAGAGGTGCTGAATCATGCTGGTGCTGTGGCACCCGCAACCACCTGCACGGTGGTGGCGGGGACAATGTAGTTGGCAAAGGAAACATGGCGAGCGATTTCCCCGACACAGAACCCAGACGAGATCAACTTGTCAGCACTACAAAATCCTACAGAAATCTTTGAACTAGTGGAATTTGTTGACAATAGTACTTATGAGCAGCAGTTCTTTTTCCTCTTAGTTGGAGAAAGATGAGGAAGTGAGGACATGTAGGGAAAGACAAAATGGTGGCACCAAGGTCAATAGAAAGAAGGAGGGGAAGAGGTGCTCCAAATGTCAGAATCGAGATTTCTCTGCAAGTTGTGGTGAGGACTATAGTAAACAAACTGTCTCCCTCTAATTCATGAAGTCCATAGGATGATGCAGAGATCCCCTCGCAGCCCGTGGGAAAAGGTGCTCATGCTGGAAAGGGTAGATGCTAAAAAAAGGTGTAATCCAGTGGGAGACCCGAACAGAGAGAAAGAGGACCTTTGTTTCCAGAGATAGAGAAAGAGGGCCCTTGCTTCCAAACCTAGAGCAGCTTATCCTTAAAAGACTGCACCCCATGGACTAAAATGACCCCCGCCACACAGTTTTGGGAAGACTGTTTTGCCTGTGGGAGGGACTCACGTTACAGCAGGTCAGACAGGACTGCTACTTCTGAGAGTAGAACCATGCTGGAAAAGTTCACAGAGAACTGTCTCCCCTGGGAGGGACCCCATGACATAGCAAGAGAAAGAGTCTTCTCTCTGAATGAACAAAAAAAAGATTTCAGGTGACAGACTCACTGAAAACCCCATGTTTTGTCTCCCTGCACTGTTGGGAGGGGAGAAGGGAGGGGCTGAGAGGAAAAAGGTGTTTTAAGATTTTAAAATCTCTTCTGATTCTGTTAATAATAAATTTTCCTTATGCCATTTAAGTTTAAGCCTGCTTTGCCTTTAGAGTGTCTTCTCCTAATCCTTATCTCAATTCATGAGCCCTTCATTTCTTTCCCCCTCCTCTACTCAACTATAGCAGAGGAGAATGAGTGAATGGTTTTCATGAATGCCTGGCTTTTGGCCAGTCACGACTGTGTCCAAAGACTACTTTAGTGTAGGAGACAAAGCTCTGAGAGGACATAGGAGAGAGAGGAGAAGTATCTATAGGCCTATACAATTTATTAATTTTTATAGATGATGAATGGGTGTCCTAGGGTGATGTTATGAAGCCACTTTATTCCTTAACCGTCCGCTCAATGCCCAAGGACGCTGTTTCTCTAAGATGGACCCGGGGCTGGAGCCATGGGACCGAGTGCGGGGCAGTTTAACGGGGCCCAGTGGCTCCAGGGGCTCGGCGGGGCTGGGGAGGGAGTGCGCTGGGAGCGCTGTGCTGCTCTTTGGGTTTCCTTTGTGTTCCGGCTAGCTGGGAAACGTTTCTGTTGGTTTTTTTCTTGTTCTTTTTTCCCTTTCCTTCCCCTTGCCTCACTGACTCCCTTCCCTCCTCGCCGGTCCGGGGAGCCTGCAGGAGTGGCCCCGGTGGGCCTGCAGGGTCGCCCCAGCTGGTCCGAGCCCACGTGTCTGTTCCCTCTCTGGGAATGTGTTGTAGTTTGAGGGGTTTTTAAATCCTGTTCTACCCTGTTTTGTTCATGTATTAATAAACAGTTTGGTTTCTTTTTCCCACTTTCACTCCTTGTGATCCATTTGTCTCATTGATGGAGGAAAAGGGGAGTAACACTCACTCCAGAGTGTTTCCTCCTGGAGTTGTTTCTCAAAACCCAAGAATGGGAAATATTATTTTTCTGTTTAAAAAGAACTCCCAAAATACATAAGTGACATACTTTTTTAATGGAAAGAGTAATTGAACATAAAACAATGCTTTGTTACACTGGTACAAATGAGAATGTCAAAGAAATAAGAGTGGTAAAACAGAGACTAGATCAATTTCTGAAACAGGGGCTTAATGGCACCTATCAAGCACAGTGCTTCCCCCTTGTCAAGGTTTCCCTAATTCAGTGATTGACAGAAGAATGCATCAGAGGAATTTCATGTCACGTATGTGATTTTTTTTCCCCCCCTAAATATCCGCTGCCAGTAATTATCAATATCATCGTCTGAATGGGTAGCTCTAGTGAAAAGTATGAAAAATCTTAGAATTTAGGAACTGAAAAGAGTTTACTATAAGAGAAACATCTGGTTGAATAACTCTTGAATCAGATAGCAATTTGAACTAACTTATGATGGCACACGTTGCCCAGAGAAGTTGTCGGTGTCCAATCCATGGAAGTGTTCAAGGCCAGGCTGGATGGAGCTCTGAGCAACTTGGTCTATTGGAAAGTTTTTGAATTAGATGATATTTAAGGTCCCTTTGAACATGAACCTTTCTATGAATTTATGACTCCATGATATTTGTTTGGTTTTTTAAATTAATATATTGCTATTTCAACTGGAATGTATTTCCCAAACAGAAGAAACATCAGAAGCGTCTTTTTAGGAAGGTAATCCCAGATTACAGCTATCTGTGTTCATGGATGGGAAAATTCAACTTTTTAAAAAAGGTTTTGTCTTTGGTGAAAACAAAATAAAACTAATCAGCACTAAAGTCTCAGGGTGTTTTGATTTGTTGTGAGAAAGGAAATTCCAGCATCTTGGGAAACTGAAGGGCCAGTGAAATCATGGCATAAAAAACTGAGGAGAAAGAAATTGTAGAATTGAGAGTAATAATATTTTTATGGTCCAACTTCATTAGATTTTTTTTCCTGCAATACCTAATGAACCGTGGTAACACAGAACTTTGTTAATCTTTTCTTAATATTATGGGATGAGAAATAACTCCTTCCCAGGCAATATTCCAAAGCCAAACAAATGAATAAACAAACAAAACTTTACAAGACCAAACTTCCCTGAGAAGTTCTGGGCCTGAGAGTTCTGGTTCTGTTGAAATTGGGGAAAAGAGTGAAAGAGTGTGGCTCAGGATGTAACTCTCATGATGTCTCTAAAGAAGCAGAAGAGAGCAGAACTCAGTCTATAACAGAACATTCCAATATAAAAACAGTATCAATAATTGCCACATTAGTAATCTCACAAATACACTTGTGTGTATGTGGACTTAGTAGAAACCTAATACATTCATTACATTTTTAAATAATTATTCTGAATAAGTGTAATTTTTAATTTTGTAAATAGTATGAGGATATAATAAAACTATTTAGTTAAAATAGCATAAATTAATTTCTATTCAAAATATGAATCAAAGGCAGAATTATGTTTTCCTTTCAGTTAAAAGAAATTATTAGCTATTCCTCCTCCCAAAGCAAATATTAGTCGACCGGTTAGTTTACTGCTTTGTAAAGTAATGCAGCATTTAACATTTCTATACTTTTCAAACAAAACAATCAAGTTACTAGTGATTTGTACTTTTATGGAATTTGGCAGGGATTCTTTTTAATAGTTCTAGTGTAATAAAACTTTAACATCAGATTTACTGAGATAGCTATGAGTAAAAAAGAACTGCCCCAAATCAATTTCTGATTTACACTTTGTGGTGAAAATAAGAAAAGTTAATGAGTTCTGAACACACTGGTCTTTTGAGGGGGATTCTTTTTTTCTCCAATCTTTATTAGAAAAATTACTGGACATACTTCAAAAGGACAGGTGAAAGCTAAAACTTAAAAGAGAGCCAAATGACTGATTTTTATGATGTCTTTTTTTAGGAAGACTAGTTTTGTGAACCTTTTTAAAACTTTCAAGGAATTAGTAACAATACTGTGATGCGAGTATGAAAATTGTTATGTAATCTATCTTTATGAAGGTAAATAGTATCAGAATCCTATAATTGAGGAGCTATATTCTAATTGTAAATAGGGCCAAAAAATTATGTGGATCAAGGCATATCTGAATGCTTTCCTAATCAATTGTTCTTAAACAAAAAGCAAACAAACAGAAAAACAAAGACCCATCCCCCCGCCTTTCTCCCCCGCCGCCAGACTGCAGGGAAAAAACCGAAACCAACCAACCAACCAAAATAATTCAAAAAGTGAAAAATTGGTAGCTGCCTGCATTGCATTTAAAATCTCTAGCAGAATGTCAAGGTAACTCTTGATTCTAAATGTTTCTGAATATATGTTAGCAAAGAAGATGTAGCTGGAAATCTTCCTTTGCAAGTATAATTCACAATCTGGGAATTTCAGTACTCAACTCAGAGCTGTTTGTTTCTACTTCTAAACAGGAGAGTAAGGCACAGTATTTCTCCCAGGCAACCAATTCCATTATTATCAGAGAGCTATTTTTCTTTTTTGTTAGCCTAGTAGGGCATTATTAGACTAATTAGCTTTACCAATAGGATTTGTCAATATTCTAGGCAGTTCTTTTGGATAGCAATTTCCCCTCCCTGAAGGTTTCATGGCATTCAACAAATTGAGATAATACAGTACATTTTTGTCTCTCAAATTTCAGTGCTCCATCAACCTGGCAACCACTATGAACTGGCATAAAAAATCCATATACATGTCAAGAAACAATTTTTGCTTTGGGGAATGGAAAACAGGATTTTTGTTGTGGTTATTTGGTATTTTATTTAAATGGTTGTCCAGAAATAAGAAAGGATTTACTGAAAAGAATTCTTTCTAGATAAAAACAAACAGGGAATAAATTTCTTGGCACCTCATTTTGAGATGCTTCGTTGGTGCCTTTTCACCATTCCTCTTTCAATGAGAATCAAGACAAATGAACTAAATCCAATGCACTGTCTAAATGTCACTACCTTTTTATCTCTGCTGGTTTACACCTCTTGCTGCTTGTCTACACAGCTGGCAAAGCTAATGACTGACCTCACATTCAGATTTATGAAAAGGCAATTGTCCAGCACTGTTTGCTTTCTTTGGTTCACCTATCTGTTCCTGTGGTGATTTCCACACGGAGTGTAAAGGGAAGGTCACAACATTTTTCGCCATCTTATCAAACAGTCTAAATATGTGGGGATGAAAACTGTATTCTAATTTAATAGGTTCATTCCACATTAAAGAAAAAAGAATATTAGTGATGTAGACAAAAGATCACTCAGTGCAGAAAAAGTTGTTGCCTTGAGGAAATTAGAAAACAATGCTTCAATGACAGTATTAAGTTTTGTAACACACAGACAAATATCTCAGTCACTGACATACAATTCAACATCAAATAGACAGCTGAATAATGATACTCTGCCTCTGGAGAACAAACAGGATGAGATGCCCAAAGTTTATTTTTTTTCCTTTCATTGCAATTTCAGAGGGGCTAGGTCACACATCTTGCAGCTTCTAGACACAAAAAATATCTGATAAAAACACTTAGGAAAAAACTCATAACCTCAACAAATTATAACAGAGCAACTGAAACTGACATATCACAAAGGAGAACCTATCTTAACTGAAATAAAATATAGCACAAGGATAACTTTATGACCTTTGAACCGAAAGGGTACAGAACAGTCAATTACAGAAAAACACATCTCTCCTCGTTTCATAAAAGTACATGTTAATTTGTTTGCAGACAGATAAACAGATTTTATAGAGTTAATGGGAATTTTAAAAAGGAAGACATCTGGGGAAGTGATACAGGCACAGCCCATCAGCAGCCACCTTACCATCTGACAGACATGTTAGTTTAAGTTGCCAGTTGTCTATGAAACCTGCCAAGAAGCCAGATGCTACCATGGGTTAGCACACATCAGAAATCCCTGCCCTAAGTGAAAAACAGTTTAGCATAATGTTGTATTGGTTAAAAAAGCATTAATCCTCCTTATAGTTGAAAACTCAGGATTTAAGTAGAATTTGAAGTAGAAGTCCTAAATTTTAGGTGAAATTATGAGCTTCATGAGACTTTCAAAGGGCTCTGGATTTTCTGGTACTCTTTCTTGCAAAACACGCAGTCAATCTAGATTTTATGCTAGATTTTAATGCATTTATTGATCTACGGATTTTAATGAGAATATTTTTAATTAAGGTGTCAGGAGATTGGAAAATTGAGAGTAAATAGAGAAGTTAGTAAATATTCAGAAGTATTCAGAAGAAGGTAGATGAGAGGTTGAATTTATTAAATATTGAGTTCTACAATTTGACACAGAGAATCTACATATAGCAAATGGGTATTTATATTTTATATATATAGGGATACATAGGTTAGGAATGGTAGGGATTAGGTCTGCTAAGAATCAATACTTCCTGACAACATCCAAGAAAATTCTGTCATCTTCCTATTGTGGTCTCTAACTACTGTCAAGCAAAGGCACTAAACAGCACCAAGTGGAGCTGAGGATAAAATTATTTTCTACATTTGCAGACCAGCTTTCTTCTTCAGGTTTAGCAAGGAAATTGAGATCAGCAGAGTTTATTTGGTTTCAACACCCCCCTCACCCCACCCCCACCCCCCAAAATGCACAAACAGCTGTTTTCTCTGTCAGAGTTATGCATCTAAAATTATTCCAACAAAAAAGCTTGTTTCCTGTTTTTATCTCCTGCCAGGTTCACAGTGACACCCTGTGGGGTTGTGGTGAGGAGAAAGAGAGGATATACAGAGAATTGGAATTGGGCCATAAACAGCATCATTACCCAGAAGCTCTCTTTTCAGGTTCTTCTCAGGTTCATGGTTCTCTGATGTACTGAAAGTGCTCTGATGTCCCACTAAAAAACTACAAAACTTCCTTTTGCGATTAGGAGAGATAGGAATTGTTGCTGTTGTCCGCAGGGATGGCGCGAAGAACGACATGAATTCAGGTCAGAGAAGATGGTCGAGGCTGACCCTTTAATGCCAAAAACCTGTCTTCTTATAGCATGATTCACAATAGAGAAATGACATGATTGGCCTATTGATTAACCTTCCACCAAAATGATTGGTTGAGAGAAATAGTTCCCATTCTCAAAATATTATTCTCAATGAACCAAAACGATATCCACTGCATTCTCACGACAGCCAGCACCTGCAAATAGTTTACAAAATAGCAAACCATCTCTCAGCTAGTTTGCGTGAGAACGGAGACTTTCACAGGAGACTGTAAAAGGTGGAAAATTTCTCTGCTAGCCTCTTCAGCATCTACAAGGAATATCTTTTAAAAAGCAGATTCTGACCAGACTGAACTGTAGGGGGGAAGCCAGGAAGAAAATGCTTATCAGGCTACCTAGATTAGGAACATTCACTTTCTCTTTCAAGAGAGTAGTGATAAAGCAGTCTGTCAGCCACTGACAGTTGCAGAATCTGATCAAAGATGAGTTGTTGAGTGATGCCCTGCGAAATGCAATATAAAAAAAAAAATCTGTTTGGCAGGTTTCTTACTCAGGTTGTGAATGTCTACATGTGAGCAGAAGGCACATATTTTGCAGCTGTATCTTGGAAAAAATTAAAGGATATTGATGATAAAGATGTGGATATAATGTGATACATAGGGCACTCTATATTTTTTCTAGTATAATATAATCATATATATAACTAATATAATCATGGATCAAGAGGTAGAAACAGATTGTGAGAATGTACTAGCATGGAAAGCTTGCACTGAAAAATGTTGGGACTTACGGTGTTGTGGGATCAACCATCAGAGCATTCAAGAGGGATATCCAAAAACCTCTCTATCTGATTTTTGGAACACAGAAAACAGTGATGTTGGTGGAACTGCAAGGCCTTTCTTCAGTGAAAGAGCAGAGGGCTTACTGTTCCTGAAAAAGGCCATGCTGCTCTTTCATATAGTCAGCAGTATATTTTTTTTGCATTGCTATTGGATAATAGTAATTGTTATAATGTTAAGATAATGCTGATGTAACTTCTCTGAAGTTAAGAAGGCATGCAGCTGTGATACTCAGAAGTTATGTTCTGATAATTTTTCCTGTTCCTGGTATGATAGATGGTAACAATATGTGATTCCATCACCAGAGGGAAAGAATTTCTACAGAATTTAAAGCTCCTGAAGAAAGGTTAAAATTTTGTGATATTGATTTGTTTTTTCAAATCAGAAAATTAAATGTGGAAAATGCTGAACTCTACAGAGCACTCACGTCCTAAAATAAATAGAGAGGAAATTGTCTAAGAATTTGAACCCTTCCCCTATAGTGGATAATGCTGGAGGTTCTGCAAGATGCTGCACCTTGTTTCACTCTTCTAGGGTGCTGGGAGTCCAGCTAGGAGTCTGGAGAGTCCAGGACATTACAGGCAGCTTCTTTTCATCTTCTTGGTCATGTGTAATCACATGTAAGTTATATTCATGAGGCATGAACACAAAATAGATCAGAAAAAAAAAGTTCCAGTGTTTCATTTCTAGCCAAAGCAAATGATCTTGAGGTCCTAGATTGCTGTTCTGAGATAAGAATTTCCTCCATTCAGATTCAGATGAGAAAGAATGCTTCTGGCCTTGAAAGTACTGCAGCAGTGCCCCTTTTCTGCCTCAAGCTTGAATCAATTTTTCAGTGCATTTTTAACTGTATATTTTCACTCTGGGTGAGCTAGATCTTGTTTAACACAGGTGTTTCTCTAGTTATGTTCAACAGAAATTTGTGAGTACAGCCCATAAAAGCTGCTTAATATTGTCATCACTGTTTGTGTGCTTTTCTGATTCTGTAACAAGTGTTACAGCAGTTCACACAAACATTCCCTATGTGGGCTGGCACACTAGAAAGTAAGTGCTGGCTCAGATTCTCCCCTGTGCTGAAATATGCCTTAGGCACTCATCTGTGTCACTGGAAAATGATCCTTCTTTGATATTTCAGTTCACTATGGATGTCAAATCATAAAACAGAGGAGCTGAGGGATACTTTTTGTTTTGTTGAAGAGTAATGTGTTCAATTCTGGCTTTCTCCCTGCTCCTGCAGGATACCTCCACTTTGTGACATCTGAGACATCATGGTATGATGGAATTCACAGCTGACCAATAAGGCAGATTCCAGACTGTGCATACAATCTCCAGAATCTCATCTGTAAAAGCCATAGAATAATCAAAAGGAAAACAAACTTGTAGGTTTGGAATTTTGGTGGGTTTTTTCATTTGTTTGGGGGCTTTTTTGTTTGTTTGGGGCTTTTTTAAAAAGCGAATTTTTTCATGCACACCTGCTCATCTAATATCTCATCAGGAACTTACTCTGAACTGCAGTGATGTTTGAGAGGACTGATCATTTTTTAAACACCTGTCATTCTGCCTTTCTGATTTCTCATACATGATTGATTTTACCCTACAATTAACCTATTCTACTGGTACATTAGAGTTCAGAGACTTAGCCCTCTTTCTCTTTCCTTATTTTTGAAGGAGAAGCCTTCTAGTGCACCTTTTCCAGCCCTCAGTTCAGCATGTTCAAAGGAGTGGAAACGTTAGGAGAAAATCTTTCAAATTTCTGGATGAAAGAAGGCCTAGATACAGGCCTGAGGCTAAATATTGGCTTCACAAACTTTAATAGGAATGAAGAATATGCATTTATCCTGAATTTAAATCACTTACTAGTAGCAGATAACTTTGAAATTTGGTGAATATTGACTACAAGGATACTTTAGCCATATAGTAGACATACATTTAGACATATATATGTCTTTTTGAAGGTCTAGAAAATAGGTATTTCATATCTGCGTTTATCCAAAGAAATCTGTCATTGATGAAAATTTCCTTCCAGCTAGAAGTTTAGTAGGCTTTTTTATGAGTAAAAGATGGTGTGTTTAAAGTTCACAGCTGACGTCTGCAATCAGCCATGCCATGATGTCATTCCTCAGTACTCTGGCTTAAGAGTTCTCTCACTTGCATATCCCATCAGTGAAGAACTTAATGGATAAGTCAACTTGAGGATTGTCATGGGTTAGCAAGCATAGTCCCAGAAATTATTTTCTTGCAAAGGGGTGCTTACAGCTTCCTCTATGACCGAACAGAACCTATCAGCTGGCTAGTTGGAATATTGACAATTTTTTTAAGCCACTTAGAATTTTGACTGCCTCTGTGGTCCACATTTAAGAATGGACAAACCCCGGGAAGCTCTCTCTCTTGCTTCCAGCCAGGGGACCGGTAACTGGGCTCAGCCCATATGGGGGTCCAGTGGACCTGGGCCAGGCCCTGCTCGGTCCGGGCCAGGTCCAGGCCAGGCCACAGCCATCCTGGAGCCATGCAGCCCTGTTCCACCCGCGCCCCCCTCCAGCACTGTTACATGCAGATGGCGTGGCCTGGCTGCCACCCCACCTCTCCAGTGCGGCCAAAGATTCAGCTGAAGCTGCCCTGCTGCCCGGCAAAGATCATGGGACCAACAGAGAGAAGCGAATTCCAGCTGCAGGGCCGGGTGAGATTAACCCTTTTAGTGCTGTAAGTTTCCTCCAGAACAGATGAAGCCTGCAGACATTAAGTAAATAAAGTAGAGCTGAAAACGTGAGGGAGGAGAAAGAGGAGATGCTTAGAAGCTGAAATTCTGTTGCAAAGCTATGGTGGTGATGGACTATGATATATCAGAGTACCCATTGTAATTTCTTGAAAGCATGGGGGGTGGAGCATTCAAACTGTACTTGTGAGCCAAAGCACCTATGCTGAAATAAGCAAATGCTGAAGCAGCTGTAATTTGATGAGAAGTTTGAAGAGGGAGAAATGGAAGTGATGAGGACCCTTTTCCTCCAAATCGGAAGGAGAAAGACCTCTGTTCCTAGAGATACTCCCAGAGCTATTCCTAGAGATGAAGATGATGAGGACCCTTTTGCTCCCAGGGGAGGGGGAGGGCCTCTATTTCTAGAGATGAAGATGCTGCCAGAGATAGGTAAAGAGAACCTTTGTTTTTGAACAGCCCAACCTTAAAATGGTACCCCAGTAGCACAAGATTGTACCCTCAAAAGCAGTTGTGGGGAAAGCTGCAAATTGAGGGAAGGGACTCTCACATGCGAGCAGAGAACCAACACGGGTGGCTGTCTCATTGTGATACTGAAGCCATGAGAGAACTTCTTGTGGAGATGTCTCCATAGTATGAGCAAGAGAGACTCCTCTTCCTAAGTGAACTGAAAAAGGTTATTATGGAAGTGGTAAACTGACTGAAAATCTCAAGGGTTGTGTTTTTACACTGTCAATGGGAGAAGGGAGAAAGGTGGGGGGAGGAGAAATGTTCCGAAGGTGTGGGGGGGTTTTTTTCCCTTTTTTTTCCCTTCCTTTTAGGTCTGTTAATAAACTTCTTTATATTCTTCTAAGTTTTGTGCCTGCTTTGCTTTTCTCCTAATTCTTATCTCACAGAAGATAAATAAGTAATGAGTATTTTGGACCAAACCACTACAAGGATATTCTTTTATTTGTTCTTTTCACTTTTATTCAGCTATAAAGATCTGTAACTTTTTTTTCAGAACAAATAGCTCACTCTGAGTACACAGAGCCTTTTCAGGACAAAATACTGCAAAAGGCAAAATTCCAAGTCTTTATTAAGTAAGAAGGCAAGATAAAGTTGTTGACTATGTTTGTGGTAAGCAGAGCATGAGCACGAATATCTCCCATGGTGGTACAGCATGTCCTGAAAATAAATTTTTTTCCTATTTATGAATTTTGAACCCTTGTAACAGAAGAAATTGTTACAAGAACGAAACTCTTTTCCTCCCACAAGTGGCTTAACATGCTCAATTTTAACATGCAAGACTTGCCAGACTGACTGCCTTCACTTAGATGTTCACATTCATACTGGTTTCTTCTTTATATGGGGCTGTTGGGATTAGAATCAAACCTAGTTTGCATTTCCAACTCGTTAAATCAGGAGTAGTCATGTCATAGGCTCATTTGAGGATGATGGCTTCTGGAGGACTCATGGCCTTTCAAAATACATTTTTTAGTTTTGCCAGTAACACTGGATTCCTGAGCTGGATCTACTGCCAGTAGAAAAGAAATGGCAATCAATAAAATATGAAATAGACAATATAAAGGAGGAAATCTGTTTTGTCCTTCATATAACTGGATTCTGCAAGCATTTCTTTATCATCATACTGCAAAATATGTTTCATCCCTTCCTATGATCTTTTAGTGATTTTTCATTCTTTGTGCCACTTAGAAAGCACCTGGGTTTTTTTTAACAATTCTGTAATTTTATTGTCTTTTAACTAATCACTTCTATTAGGTCTGTGTTGATTCTGCTGGCATGATTTTCATCTGTCTGAGTAGCTCCTTAAGACTTATAAATTAAAATCTACCCTTTGTCAAACTTAAAAGAATTATTTTTAAAATTAGACTTTGTATCAATATGTGTCTCTTCTGGCTTCCTGGAGGGGGAGCTTCTGTATTTCATCAACTTGGAGAGTCCCATATGCTTTCAGACTGTTTCCTTATGTAGTGTTTTCTCCATTAATGCTGATGTGAAGCAGGCTAATGCTGCTCTTTTAATATTGGTTCATGTGGCCTTTTAAGCTTCTCCATAGGTAATGTGGTGAGCATTTCACCTGCCTCCATTTGTGTGATTTGTGTTTTGTACAGAAGCTCAAAACAATTCAGTGGTCTGCTCAGTGCCAGTTTCTGTGTTTGTCTTTATGCATGCTTTGGAGGTTTGTGACTGTTCAGCTGGCATATGCAAAAGAAGCACTGAGCGCTTTCACACATGGTAAACGTTTTCCCCTTGGCTGGATTGTTTTAATTATGTGCCATTCCCATATATGCCTAGCTTTCTTGTTCTGTCGTGTTTATTACTTTTGCTTCTTTGTCTTCCCACTTCATCTCAGGACTCATCTCTCTCACATTGCACAGAATAACCTAGACTGGGTGGTCAGGTAGTTCCCTTCTGCAGCTGTTTTTTTTGTCAACAGGGGTTTTACAGTGTGTTTTCTTTAGTTGTCTGGAGCCCTGTGCATTCCTACTATTCTCAATGAGTTGTGCCTGACTGCATCCATGTGATGGTTGGCACCTTTTATCTCTTTTTAAAGCTTGTAGTACTGATACTATGTACATATTTTGGTTATAGCTGAGCCATACACATTATTTAATGTGTCTGTGTACTCCTTACTATTTTTTTTTCATTTTCTCTGCCAAAAAAATAGAATCAGACACATCAAAATTCTAAGTTTTTAATTTTACTCCAAATTCATGCGTTTTGAAAAACTCAATTATGTGTTTCACAGTATATCTTAAATGCTTCTGATTTGTCTCATCCATACATTTGACCTGCTAGAGCTTACTGAAGACAGGTAAGAAAGCTATAAATATGTTTTGTTACACATTCACAAGGTGTGTGTGTCAATTTTGCAGTGAGCATCCACAAAAAAATATTTCAAAGCATTTCAGCTGGTAGTAGCCACCTGTCATTTCAGACAAAATGTGAAACAGCTGACACTGCTCTTGATCTGTATGTTGTCTTCAACTGAATTTGTAATACTGAGACATCAAAGCAAGTACATTGCATTTGCGTGGCTTATCATGTCCTATTGGCTACAGAAACTGGTGGACCTTATCTCTTTCAGACCAGTGAAGAACCTCGGTTTCTTTCAACCTTTGACTTATTCATTAGGGACAGTAGATAATTTCTTTGCCCCTTTGCACCTGGAGTATATGTCATATATACATCACTATAGCCATTAATGTTGCTGACCCTCTGTCTTCTTCACATCTTACAAATTTATTCACCACCAGCCTTGTCCATATTGTCATAATTTTTAGAAATAATTTCAATTTAGGAGTCCATTCATGGTACAGTCTTCATTTTAAGTAGCTGCAAGTTGGTAGCCTAACAGTTTTGACTTCATAAAGCCTAATTAAATGATTTGGAGTTTCTCAAACATAGCTTCAGATGAAGTTCCTCAAACACAGCTGCTTTATTGAGGTTCTTGCTGAATAATTATCTCCCATCAAAATCTCATATCCAGCTGTCAGTGGTCTTGCTGTTGTATAATCTCTGACGAGGATTTAAAGGTGAGTTGTCAGAAAGCGTTGCCTAGCACACTTTAAGGTGTCCTTAAAGTATAGTGTAGACTAAACAGGTTAGTTTAAGATATACTACCAGATTGAATTGCACAAAAAGGAGAAACAGTGAGCAGTGTAGCTACAGATAAATCCTCTGCAAGTAATTATCAGTGCTAAAGCATAAGATGATCCTTCAAATTATTATCAATCTTCTCTATCATTAAGCGTGCTACATATAGAGTAATATGATAGCTGTGGGTAGGAAGGTGCCAGAACAGTTCCTGGAAAATAGCAGGGTAAAAAAGGTTAACTGCCACTGTTTGAGTTAGGAATATGACAAGGTTTGACATCTAATGATATTGTTTGTTGAAAGAAGTTGGGAAATAGCAAGACAAGGTACTCTGCACGTGCAGAGATGTAATTGTAGGACCTATTTGCCTAGAACCTACAGAAATAAAGCTGGGTTTAGCTTAAAAAGAGGACAAAAATTATGGCAGTGACTGGTGGAAGCAAGTTAAGTAGAGATTTGATGAACTAGAAACTGTTAAAATTGAGGGAAGACATCCTGAATATATTGAGCCTAGTGAGAAAAGCTACTGGTTACTTCAATAGCTAAGGGAAAGTTAAATTCAATGACTTTGCATTGTCCGACTCCCATGTTGCAGACTTCAGGTTTCCCTTGGGAGTAAGGAACAGAAAAGACTGTAGCTGTACCTTTGCTGTGTTCTGTGTTGGTTGCAGGAATATATGAGAAGGGAGCTGAAGTCTTGTAATGCAAGAAGCTTCCAGAGAAAATTATGCAAACATGAGCCAATGAGAACTCAGGAATTTATGGTGTTTAGCAGAAATGAAATTAAGTGATAAACAGTCTCAAATCCTTAGAATCACTGCTGTTGAAAAAAATGAGTTTCAAAAATTAAAATTGCAAAATAAAATATATTCTATTTTTAAATCAAATTAAATATTATTTCTTTTTTTTCCTTCAGTCACTTCATGCAACTCCATGATTTAATTTGGGCATATTTGAATGTAATTGATTCTGAACATTATTCTGTATTTCATTTCAAGAATTCTGTTTCAGTGTTTCAGCATTTCCCCACTCTCTTGCAAGGCAGCCTAAGTTTCTTCTTCTGCAATCTCTGTTATAGTTCCCCTGTCCTAATTCATACATGCTTCAGCTTTTTCTCCCAGGCAAGTGCCCTTGTCATGCTAGGAGACAACTCCTTCCTTCTGCCCTCCTCTCTAACTGCATTTTGTCAGGACTGCTCACTTTTCTGTATCTCTTTGCAGCTGGAAGACTGAAAACACAGCACAGATATTGTTCTCTTCTGCTTCTGTAATTAAAAACTAGTGGTGACTACAGAAACCAGAAATGTGTCAATTGTCCTTTGTTGTGTCTAATGACTGTGGAGAATTGATCTTCAAAACGTCAGTAATTCTGTGATGAGCCCGTATGCACTGTGACTATAGCACTTGAATAGCTGACATCTTGACCAAATATGAGTAATTTCCCATTTTGTTCCCTGTCACTTTATGGATACCAAAACAAAAAACCAAGCTGGATGAAACTGATCCCAAAACAGAAGGAAATATTAAATTTCTTGGCTTTGTCTAAGAAATTTAACAGTGTTAGAGGCTCAAGAGTCCTTTGAATTGATTTGAAAAGAGCAGAGCATCTCTATTAGTAGATGAATTTCCTCTCCCTTTGCTCTTATCTGTTCTCTCCTGTAGATTGTGTTGAAAAGCTAAAAATTTTCATTATTAGTAATATTTGGAAATTTGCAAACATACAACATTTGACAGGAATGTTCTGGGCTTTAGACCTCAGCATTCTCAAATGAGTGGTTTATATTCCTGTCTGGTTTTTTTTTCCAATGACAGACAGCTTCTGTATTTATCTCTTGTGTTCTACATAATTATCTTAATTTTGTGATGCACTGTATGGGTTAAAAAAGGATAAACTGACCAAGAGACATGTTTTAGCTGCAGCAGATAGAGGGAAAAAACAATATAAATTTTCTATATCACATTTCATTAAATCCCCAGCTAATAGTCCTTTGGTCTTGGTAACCACTCACACTCCCTTTTGGAGGAGATAATATTTTTCCTCTTCCATATATGCCTCTTGTGGAATTATCAATCTGATTCTTTATACCTCAGAAAAACAAGGGTGTGAGCAGCAACATCTACCCATGCTTCTTGGGTTCTTGGGATCAATGATTTTCTCTGCTCTCCCAGAATCTTCTGGTGGTAAGGACTGTCTGCAGTTTTGGAAATGCTATATGAAATGTCTGATTCTGAAGTTTCAAATCAGTTGAAAATATCAGTTTTGGGAAATGGGATTTTAAAAAGAGAGGAAGAACTACCTATTTATTTGGCTAGTATAGAGATGACATTTTGGATACAATTCACTTGTTCTTTCTCCAAATGCTCCCTTCCCTTTGTGTTTCAAATTGCTATCTGTCACACTAAAGGACAAAAGATTTCAATGAGTATTTATGACAGAAGAAAGGGAAACAGGATGACTTGCCAACCTCTATTTACCCTTGAAAAATAGTACAGAGGCCAAATACAAATAAACTATTTCACCAAAATCTCCAAACAAACAAGCAAAAAATCATCTTCAGACCTTTCAGAAACAGCAACAAATGAAAAATGACAAAGCAAAAAACCTCTGCTCTAAAATTAGTAGCAGCAAGAAACACAGATAAACTCAATTAGCTTTAACATATATAATGAAAGTAAAAAAAATTACGGTTTTACTCAATATAGGTCCCTTACATTGGTTAAAAATATCTTTAATCAATTGGGCTACTTGCAGTAGTGTTAAGTGCAGGCTTTTTATTCTAAAAAAGTGCCCTAAAAGTCTCAGAATTCTGCTAACTACTATAATGCCATGATGATTTTTTGCCTTTTCTTTAGTACTCCTGTTATACCTTTTTACAACCTCTGTATTCTTAGTGCTTTTTGCCTACATTCTTGGACTTGTTTGTTCAGCTAGGAGATTAAACATTTTAGAAGCTTCATAGGTAGGGGTTAGTGTGCCCCAGACCCCAAGGTGCTCTCCAGAACACATTCTGTAAACTAAGATAGAACCATTCAGGGGAAGGTTCCTTGGGGAAAGGGGAGCTCATTCAAGCCTCTCATTGGAGACTTTTTGATAGATATGCTAATTAGTAAGACCTATAATGATATACCAGATATTTTGGGGGTGAGCAGTGTGGTGTGCATTTTGGTGCATTCGACCTGGACGTAGTGCACCTAAGGATCCTTAAAATAAATACCAAGGTAAAATCCCTTTTTTCCTTCTAATTGTGTTTGACTCTTGATTTTAAGACCAGGAAAAGGCATCAACTATATGGTATTTTTCTTTAATTCCAGAAATTGCCCTTTTTCTTCACATTGTGCATCTAGCAAAACCTTTCTTTATTTCACTTCTAAGATAATGTTTCGTCCCTGTCCCCCACATCCACATTAAATAAATGTGACCGTGGCTCACATCAATTTCACCTGCAACTACTCTACATACAGTCGGCGCTTTCCTACTATTAAATGCACAGAAAAAGGCTGCATAAACTTGAAACAAGGAAGGGTCTACTTGTTTCTCAAATGGCTGTAGTGCTCTATGAGGCCAAAACGCTAAAGTGCAGAAGGGGCCAGAGAGTCAAAAGATTCAGTAATCCTGACACTTTCTGACCCATTTCACATTAATACTGGTAGAATCTTTTGCAACAAAACATTACTATGGAAGATCTATTTTGATTCAAGATCCCATACCTTCTGACAAGCACCAAAAATAAGTAGTGAGAACAAACCAAACAGAAATCCAGGCATGTGCAGAGCCTCCTGGCAGGTCAGTGCATCACAGAGAGGTCCCCCAGCATGCTAATCAATGTGACACCAAGCATTCTGATGCTCTTGGACCATGCTAGCCACCACTTGGAGTAATTTACTAGAGGTAACTGAAGGGGAAAATATCTCCTACACTCTCTTAAGCAGAGGTTTATCTAATTTTAGAATAGTGATGGAAAGACTGGTCCTAGCCACCTTTTGTATCCCTTGCCACACATCCTGATCCTCACTTTTGATTTCATTCTGATGGATGGGGTTGAACTAGGGCTGCATTCTGAGGATTGCAATGTGAATGGAAGACAGGATTAAAATACGTTAAAATGTGAATACACAGGATTAAAAGGACTCATTTTTGGCAGCACTGTCACCTTAAGTATTCTTAAACACTATATTTGAAACACAGATGAAATAAACTTGCAGAAGCATTTCCTTCACTTATTGGGTGTGAATATATACACAGCTGTAAACAATCTTGTTTCTGTGTTAATATATTATAAAGTCATTTATGTTTACATGTTTTCTTCACTGTATTTGAATTTCTTAGGCAGAAATAACTGATACTGAGATTCATTGATATACAGTATAGAAGAAAGAATTTCAGCATTTCTCTAGATCTTAGACCATTCTGAAATATCTGTAAATAGTGACTATAATACAGTCTTGTATCATAATTCTTCATTACAGAAAAAGAGAATATTAAAGCTATTTATGGATTTCAAACCCACAGCTGTCCTGGATCTCCATGCATTTTTGTGAAATACTTTAATCCCCTGAGGTGGAATTTATAAGGCTATTTAAAAAGACAGGAAAATCTTCATCCTATGACATGTCTGCAAGACCAGAAACCATAGATATTAAGTCATAATTTGGAAGCCCAAGAAACAGTTTCCAGGGTGCCCACTCAGCCTCAAGATTAATCCAGGGGTAATTAGCCTAAGTGTGGCACCCTTTTGGAGGGATACTCTTACTGCATTGAATGTAACATGGAATACTCCTTCCTGGATTTTCAGGTCAGGGATACTGAGCTTATTTTCCAAATTCTTTCTCTCACACACTTTAGCTCTACAAGGCTACAAGGATGTAGATTTGACTGAAGTTAACTGCAAACATAGTTCAAGAGTTTGGTGAGAATTAACTAGGTTTGAGAAGAAACTAAAAGTGTTTTGAATGTGGGCTATTATTCTGGCCTCCCTGAAATACATGAACTGGCCTTGAGAAATTATAGTTGATCCTTTCATTTTCTGCCTTTTTTTTTTTTTTTTTTTTTGCTAGAGGATCAAAATAACAAAGTACTGGTAAGAATTATCTTGATCTGACTTCCTTTTATGATATAAAAAGAGGTTATCCAGGCCATCCAATAAAGCAGTTAGCTGTTGTTAGTTATGGTGAATTTGTGTGGAAAAGTGACCTTGAAAGTCCATTTTTATTTTAGAGTACTCCTAATGGTTTGCTAAGTTAGGTTAGAAATTGTAGCTTACAGACCACAGTTTTTTTTACCAACAGACCAGTTGCTAAAATCCAAACAGCAGGAAAAGCGATAATGTTAAAGTTAATTTATAATTAAAAATTGCTATTATGAAAAGTGATTCCTCCTTTAAGTAACTTGATATGTTTGAAGATAAATTCCTTTGAACATTTTTGTTATTTTAAATTATTTTAGAACACTGAAAAGAAGTGAGTATTACTGTTATTATGGCTGGTCTTATACACAAGATACTCTGCAGTCTTTTCGCAGAATCAGGGTTGGAGGAGACTTTCATTATCGCCTAAACCCAGAACCAATATGATCACCCCTAACCATGTCCCGAACCGCCACGTCTAGATGCCTCTTGAACATTTCTGGAGATAATGACTCCACCACCTCTCTGGGCAACTTATTCCAATGCCTAATCACTCTGTCAGTGAAAAAATCTTTCTAATATCTAAGCTGAACCTCTCTTGGTTCTGGAGTCTTAAGGCCATTTCCTCTCATCATTTCACTTGAGATGTGGCAGAAGAGACCAACACCCACCTCACTATAACCTCCTTTCAGGTAGTTGTGAAGAAATGCTGAAGAAATTAAAGAAGTCAGAAATGTAAAATAAATTATTAATAAAGTAAATTCAATATTAATGTTACTAAAAACTCAGGCATTTCTTTAATACAAATCTTCAGATATTATGGCTTTAGGTACTATAAATGTTTATAAAATACTATACTGTGCAGTATCATCTGCTGTGTCTGCAAAGCACCCAGTGACTTAATCTGCCTCTATAATTTACAATGTTAAAATCTTTAATTTCACAGTTAGGATTCTATTTTGGTTTAGGTAGTTTTTAAAATGTGCAAAAAAATAAATAGGTTAAAATATTTATTTGCATGGTTTTCAGACTTTCCATTAATTTATTTGTCACAAAAAAAGGAAAGTTACAATGGACTACAGCAAACAAAAAGTCAGGGTTGTATGTGCCATACTGCAAGAAAAATCATTTACATGAGTAGGTGAAAGAAGCATATGACTACTTATAAACATTGTGGCTTATTTACAATGGAATGCATGCCATCCAAGGGTGTCCTCGTTGTGACTGGCAAAAGATTTTGGTGAGGAGGAATGGTTTGCTTTGCCTATAGTGTTGAGAATAGATACAATATAAGAGAAATAATCAGCCAGTTACAAATTAAATTGCAGTTGTTGCCCTTCCTATCATTGGCACTTGACTGCTATGAGTAATAGTGGTTTATAAATTATAATCTCTGTCCTGTACTGATGCCTGGTTGGAGTCTGGTGATAAGACACACAGCCTATCATCCTTCTGCAGCAGCATTTTGTCCTCTTGGCAAACCTGGTTAGCTTTTTTACTGATTACTGAAATATGAGCTATCAATGCTTAAGAGAAATTCACCAAGGGGATAAACTCCTGAGTTCCTTTGCATTAATATCATAGTGACACACAGAGGACTGGGTGGCAGAGCTGCACAAGGGACAGGCCTAACAGCACCTTGTACAAAAGTTCCGAACATAACAGCAACAAATTCCTCTTGATTAAATGTAGAAGAGTTGCATTCAGAAAAACATACAAGAAAAACTAATGGACTCATTTATCTTCAAAGATCAGTCAAATCTGGAAGACGGAGATCTGAGTTTAAAGTAGATCTACTGTTCTGTTTTCATTATTTCTTTTACCATAACCCTTCTGTCAGAGAAACTAACTTGTTTAAAGTGCTTGATAAGAGTTTACAAGTAAAAAAAATTTAAAAAATTTAAAAAACCAAACCAAATGAAAAAAACAGAAAGAAGAAAGGAAAAATCATTCAGCAAAGTTATTAAAGGAAAAAGTAGGAAGAAACATATGAAAATTTAAGGGTGTTATGAAACTTTAGGGGGTTTGTGTTATTTCTGTCCAAGAAAAGGTAGAAACTTGAAAAAATTCTTGTGCAAGTCGCTAGTGAAGGTGGGACAGGTGAATTCTGATTCTTCAAAAGCATGTGCCCTTTGCAAATCTAAACTGCTTGAAAAATTCAATTGACATACCTAATTTGTCAATTTTACTGAAAAAGGCCTGGTTTTTAAATGCATTTGTAGCATTAAGTGTTGCAGACATGGAATCACACACATAGGCAAGGTTAATTCTTATTAAAATCTGCCCTTTGAAATATACAAGATGACAGATTAATAAAATGGGGAAATATCCTGTCTTGACAGAGAAATGGAGAGTGGGTATTCAGACAGGTATTCCTTTTGCCTTACATCTATGAATCTGGGTTTTATGCTTTCATATTCTCTTTTTCACATCACAAAAAAACCCAAACTCCTCCAACAAAAAAACAAGAAAACAAACAACCCCCCCACACACACACCAAAAATACACAGAAGGGGAGAAAGTATTTTAACAAAGCTATTTTACTTGACTAAAGAGATAGAGTTCATCTATAGCTTTGAACTTAAAAGTCCTGCTGATCATAATGACTGCTGTGCCAGCACAATGTAAAACACAGTGTAACTGTACACAACTGGACTTTTATATCTGCAGAATTATACAGTCAACCCTTCTAGAGAGAGACTAAACTTTCTGAGGTCAATCTCTTCCCGAAATTATTTTTATAAGATAAGAAATGAATAGGGCTCAGACTATTGAACTTGTTTTGGTTTCTATATTGTCAGTAAACCAAACATTTTTAATGGTTGTCCTCCTCTTCACCAGTGTTCTTGAGTTGCTGTCAATTTTCCTCTCAGGTATATTGCAACTGCATTCATTTGTGCTTATGTAAAAACCTGAAAGAAGTTTCTTATTGAAGAACCCTGTCTCTAGACTAAAGAGGAACATTACCTGCTGAACAGCAGATATCCTGAAAAGGGCACAGAGACCAACTCCTCACAGCTGTGTCTGGTCAGAGGGTGGGACCAAAGAAGGGTAAACTGAGTAGAGGAAGTTCCAAATGGATATGAGGGGTGTGGTGGAAATAGGTGCAGTGATGATTAAGCAGTGGCACAGATTGTGCAGAAAAGCTCCACAGCTTTTCTTTGTACCAGAGGGATTTCAAGCCTGAGCTAGAGGGAACCCTGAGCAACCTGATCGGAGCTCAGAACTGACCATGTTATGAGTAGAGATTGCATAAAAGATCTCCTGATGTCCTTTCCAGGCTGAATGGTTTGGGAACGATTCTATGTTCCTAGGATGTCAGAGCGTGAACTTTACCACTTCTCTATGAATTACTCTGAGGTGTTAGTAACCATGGGAAATGGGAGGGGTGGATGAAAAAGAGAGAAAAAAGCATGTGTAGGTACAGCCTAAGGTAAAAACAGATACAAGAAACTTCTGAAGTGCAAATGAAGGCTCTTAACTTCAACATAAAAGAAGTTCAATATAAATGTTTGCACTGATCCCTAATTGCTCCTGTCTCTGTTCTAGTAAGCCAACTTATACTGTTTGTTCAGGAGATCTCCCTGCATTCCCTTGGGCTAAAATATCAGTCGAAGGATGAGGTATGTTGTGGTAGAGATCCGCATACACAGTGTTTGTGTGAGAGGTGTAAACTCAATTGGTCACAGAAGTCTAGAGAATCATAGAATTTAGAGAGTGCAGTTGCTAGAGGGTGGTGTTTCCATCCCTCCCCCTCCCCCCCAATTTATTCTCTTGGCTTGGATAGAAAAGGCTCTGCTGCGGCAGATAAATGACACATTTGGGAAAACAGACAAGTAAAAAAAGTGTATATTCTATTCAAGAAAACATTTGAAGTCTTTAAAGTTTCCAGCACCTTTCAGCCTACCAACATGTTTTCTATCTGATAATAACTTGTTCCGAGTTGAATTACCATGGTTGGCTGCATCCTATCACATCTTTGGATTAGAAAAGTGGATCTTAGAAGTATTTGTGCAGTATTTCTTGATTATTCACAAGTTAGCTCTTGATTGAAGTAGGTTTCATCAAAACACCCTGAGTGTAGCAAAAGCTTTGAACCATGATTCAGGAAGTTGACCTTCACAGATTATTATGACCTTCAAACTGTTGTTACATGACCGAAGTGAGTTTTTCGCAGAATGTGGTGATAAACCTGTGGATTACTGGGTGATACCATTGTCAACACCTTTGATAAGCACTCATCACAGAGACATACCTGAAGAAATTATTTAAAAAAACTAATACTTCAGAGCAACAACATAAAAAAAAAATTCTTCATTGTGCATCAGTTTTCACTGTCAACATATATCCTCTTATATATACAAATATTAATAAAACAATAAATAGGAGTAATGCTTTATATTTATGGACAGTTAAAGGAAAGTGCTTGCAAAAATAAACTTTCTCTATTACTACTATCTGCATATTATTACTATTACTGTTGTTGTGGGTAGCAGTATTAATGAAGTAGTCCTGAAAGACAAGATTTAGAAACAAAACACTATTCTATTGGGAAATGTACAATTATAGGATAGAAAAAAAATTATCAGTCCTTCCTTCCTTAAAAAGTACCATTATGCTTAAGGATATTTCAATAACTTTGGCATGACTTGTTGAAGAATCATAATCAATGTTTAAAATGAGGTTTCAGGAAAGTTTGTTGAAATTATTGGAATTGTCACAACAGAGAGAGCAAGACAATAGTCTTGGTGTATGGGCTGTTGTTGCAGTAAAGTAGTCAGAGCTCACTCAGACAGATATGAGTAGGCAGTTAAGAAGTTTTAGTCAATAAATTTAGGTATGTAAAATATTTAGTAAGTACACATGGATTAGAGGTCAATTTGCTACTAAGTTTTCGTGAAAACTTAACTAAATGCATCTCACATTTTACATGCATACAAAAAATGACACCAGCTCATGGGTGTCTGGTATCAGGTCAGGGAGCTCTCAGCCTCAAGAGGTAGTCTTGAGAGGTGTCCCTGCTTAGGGAAGATCACCAGGGTACAGGCAGATGCTGCAGAGGGAGAGCTCAATGGACCCTGATGGCTGCAAATATTTATAGTGTGAAGTGACAGTCAACATCTGTAGTCAGATTTTCTGCTGCGTTCATGCAGTTTTGGCCACTAATCAGCACAGTCTCCAGCCAAACCACGCTTTGGGGAGTCAGGTGCTGAGTTCTCACTGACATCCACCCATGATAGGATTAAGTTAGGTCCTGTTAGTTCAAAGAGGCAGAGTGCATCCATCACAGCTGAGTTTTGCCAATTTTGATCATTCAGGATTTTCTTTCTTTAAACCTGCAGAACTTTTTAAACATTAAAATACTAAGCATCAGAATTATACAAGTGAAGCTGAAGCTGTTATATTTGGGATCACTAAGGTATACAGACGTTCTCATTAAAAAGTATCTGTACACATATTCTTAATTTTAAAAGATCCTTACCTCTTCAACTAAAGATATATTCAAAAAAGTGAAAGAACAAAACAAGATACTGAAATTATTTGGTGATTACTTATATTGTTTAGCATCAATCAGCTAAAATCCACTTTCTTTCTCTCAGTATTAAAAAACCCCCAGTATTTCTTAAAAAATTTATTTCTTAGAAATTTTCTGGCACTTAAATCACTGGTAGAAAAAGAATTCACTTTTGAAAAAATTGGTTTTATATATTCTTATGGAAATTTCTTAACAAGCTGTGAATATTCTAAAAAAATCAAATTTATTATTTTCAAATTCTGAACCAAATGTACTGATAATAATTGAAAGATAAGTTCATACTGTGTCATAACCTATACTCATGCTTCAGGGTTTACATAGGAACAGGCAGATTTTATAATCTCATTTCTTGACAATAATTGGAGTGAAAACAAGGGCTACAGTGACTCATGGGTCATCTCTAAGAAGTCTGGTAGCATTGAATGTAGAGAGAGATCACTGAAGTCATTGACAATTTAAGAAATATCTTCATCTGCACATTGAACAAGGCCAAAGCTCCTCGCTGGTTTTGAAAGAACTGGGTGTTAACATATAACAATGTGTGATCTATAGTTCTACTGAGGAAATAAAATCCTATTTTTAGAAATATGGTTTAGGATATAAAGTAGTTGTATCATCTCATAACGAACTTCTATTTCAGTTCACTATCCCTTGGTACAATTTATGAATGAAATTGGCAAAAGTGACTATATGTAAACTGAAAATGATGATCATTCTCTTCATTTAATCATTTAGAAATGCCTAGGTTTATTCACCATCTGTTCCAAATTTGAATAAAATATTATATTAAACAATTCAGAATTAAAATCCTATATTTTATAAGTAACATCTACAGTTTGAAATTCTTCTAAAGTGACCAGACAGAGCCAAGGTTTTGTAAATCAAATTCTTAAACACTGCACATTTCCGTAACTGAAGGCATTCTAAAGGCTCCTGGAATTACTCCACTATTTCTACTGATTTGGCACTGCCCATTAGAAAGTTTAATTTAACCAAGGGTATCTGGCTTTTAGTAATCAGAAAGTAAATGTTGCATGGATTGAAGAGTTGAGACATGATGCTCTGTTTCTTTTTTACAGTTTTAATTTCTTTCTTGGGTTTACTTTCTACATATTACAGGTAATTTACCAGTATTTACACTGGATGATGTCAATGTATTTCTTTTTAGTATGTTGGTAAATTCTGAAATTATTTATATTGTTGCTTTTTCTGATTTGCACAATATTCTTCTATTTTTTCAGCTTCCCTTACATTATTCTTTTTCTTGGCTTGCTTAGGATATTCTTATTCCACTAGTAATATAAATTTTTCTGCTTTTAGACCCACTTCTTTTGATCTTCTTCAGAGGCTATTCCTTGTGACATATCAACAGAAAGCTTTTTCCATATACTACCTTAGTGCAATCAACCCACATTCTAAAAAATACCTACTGTATGATTATCATTGCCATTTACTTGTAGATATGTAACGTTTTTTGATCTACTGCCAATGTAGTATGCTAAGAGTACATGGTGTCCTAAATGTAATTTTGTCTTTTAAACATGTTTCCTTAATTTGTCCTGTTGAATAATTTACTAACAGCTTAATCAGCTGTTTAACTGAAAAGTGTGAAGTCCCTTTCACATTGTTAAATTCGATGGCCAGCTGTTTTCTGTCTGGAATTAAAAATAATTTTTTCATATAGTATGCACTACAGAATGTTGCTACTTCATACTTTTGTGAATTTCAAAATAAAATAGGTGAAGTCTTATACATTTTTATGTTGTTTTAGATAAGAAAATAACCGTGACATAATACCGAAAGATAGAACTACAACACTTAAACGCCTCTTGTATCAGTCATATTTTTCATGTGAATTTAAAGATTTCATCACAAGGCAAAAAAAAAGTACAATAGACTCCCAAACCTCATTTCTACTCTTCCTAAGTAAATAATTGGCTATACATCCTCTGTTCTATCCTTACAGCATCTTGTTTTCCATAGTTACTGAATGTCATATTAATTTTGTTCTTTGATATTTGCTGAAAAATATATTAAAAAGATTGTATTTTAATAGGATTTATTTGGACACAAATGTGCATAAATGTATTGGAAAACAATTAAGGATGCAGGACAATATTTAAAATAAAGTAAACGAACACCTCTTATTAGAAAATTATGTATAAACACATTGAGTTTTTAAATTATGCAGGCTAGAAAATAGAATTCATCATTCAGATAAGCTAGAGTTCTTTTAATTGCTTTAATACCTACTTTTCAAACCTGTATAAACCACAGTCTTCTTAAATTTACATATCTGTTCCACTATCTCTGTACTGGAAGTATATAAATACGTAACTATATGTACTAATTTCTGTTTTGCGTGTTGTGTTTCACAGAGATTGTTTTTGAATATTTATATTTATACCCACTGCAAACCCTTTTCTTAAGTTTTATTGTTGCTTCTCCTGCCAGAATATAGGAAACATGAGTTTGCTCATTGACATTGGCGTTAAATCCATACTCTCACAATTCATATTACCCACAGGCTATATTTATCCAAAAAGACTGAAAACTGTTGCTTGAACTGTGTTGTCTCTAATTGTTTATGCCAACAGTTCACATGGTGCTCTTTTTCTCGGTGTTAAACAAAACAATGCAAAAAGGAACAGGTCTCTCTTTGCTTCTTAAACTCCCATGGTTTACAGCATATCAGCTCATGCCCTGGTAAGTCAAAAATTGAAGAGACAACGAAGTAATTCAAGAAGATTTAAAATACCACTGTGTTCTAATAGCTTGTGCAAGCTATGGATTTTTCTGTTGCCTCTGTGCTTCATTATTCTTTTCCAAACACTGCCAATTTATTTATTCTGAGACTTTTTATAAGCTCTTCTTTCCCTTCCTCTCTCAAATGTAACCACAGGTATACCAAGAGGGGTTCTGCTCTCTGCCTTTCATGGCTTATGGTGTGAAGTTTAAACTGAACAAGTATTATCTACCTCTCCAAGTGGACTGAGTATGGTTCTATGGACTGTGATGTCAAGAATTAATCACAGTCTTTATATATTCAATGCTTCACGAGTTATATATATAGAAAAAAACATTTGAATCTCCACTGCAGACAACTTTTCAGTTCAGAACCATAAATTATTATATAATTTTAATAATTTGAGACCCTAAGGAATCCTGAATTGAGTGTATCATATTACGTTTGAGGAACAATCATAGAGTCTGGAATACACATTCTTGCTATTTATTTAGCCTAATGCTTAAAAAAATTATCAGTGTTTCAGTGATCCAGCAATAAATTTGAGTCCAGAGAATGCAGGCAGCTAATATAATCAGTCTTAACCAACCATCTTCAATTTATGCTATACTGTCTTAGCTGTGTTCCTTCTAAATCTTTCCAAAGAGCTTTCACCCCTGTAGTTATGTCCTAAGATTTTCTGTTTTGCCAAGGGACAGTATCCTCACACTTATTGTAGGGATTTCTGCATTGTGTACGAGTGCCACAGTTTTAGCATATCAACTTAACAGCTCAGACTCAAATGAGGCACATTATATTGTTTACTTCTCAAGAAAACCATATACAAGAAAACTTGTCTGTATTAAATAAGTAATTGCATACATTGAGCAATTTGTCTTTATTGTATAAATGTCAAGACCAAAAATAAATTATGTTCCAAATAATCTTTCTCTCAAAATGTTCCATATAATTATTCTTGTTCCCGATATCTGCTGCCACAGCAGCCCTTGGCATGCAAAAGACAGGATCACTGGGAGTGCAGAAACACAAGAAGAGAAAGGCAGTGCCCTGATGTGAACACCATGCCCTAGCACAATGCGCACTTTTTGATTTGAAAACCAGTCCCCAGGCAAGTGGAAATTGTATATACAACTGGCACATGGGAAACATTTAGAGGGACAAGAGCTAAGTCCATCAGTTGGCACCAAGAGTGGCACAAGTTTCCTGAGGCACTAGAATTCTTTTTGAAAAGGAAGCGTGGAAGGAGACAGCAAATAAGGGAAAGTTTTGGCCTGGTACACACGAGACGTGGAAAGTGATCTGTGATGCAAATACGGTGTTGGCTTTGAGAACTAGCGCAAGGCAGCTCAATACTCCTGCTAGTGCAGCTGCTTGAGATGCAGGAATAGCTTCTGGTCTGCCAAATTATCTGTCTTAATGCTGTGGATAAATGAAGTTGTCATCCCATATTCCCCTTTCGGTTTCAGCGTAACTAGCCTTTCTCTTGGTTATGTAAGGATATCTCTGCATGTGATGACAAGACAGGTTTAGCACTGTTAGAAATCAAGCAGACAGATCATTTTCAAAGGAAACATAAGCTGTACACATGTATACTTACAGGTTTATTTCTAACACCTGCAGACACAAATGGCTGGAAAATTGTGACTATCAAGTAGCAGGGGAAAAAAGCACTTTTTTAATCTTACATTTTGACTAGTAAGAGTGGCTGCCCACCACTGAGAATACTGTGTGCCAGGCTTATCTGTTGTATTTTAAAGAGAGTAATATTTCTGTGGTTAAGATTTGAGACTCTAGTCATTCCTTTACTTGCAATTATTCAAATGGTGACATACATCCTGAATGTAGATGCAAGTCATGTTCTTACTAGCGATAGGACATGCATTGCTCTGATTTTTTGGTCTCCTCAGTACCTCCCCAACACTACTATATGCAATACATGACACCCCCTATACATATAACAAGCTTCAATGGTCAGTGGTATAAATAACCCTTTGACACAATCTAAAATTCTTTAGTTTAAGGACAGATCCAATCTCTTTTTCTCTTTAGGAAGGTAAGACTAACTAGAGTTATCTGTTCCTACAAGCTTTTTCTTCCAAAAGCTTGTTACTTTACTAATATTGGTAAGCATAACTACTCTGTGTAGCATTATTTTTAACCACTATATATTTTTAGCTATAATTTCTTGTGTCTTGCTGATATATTTATAATCCTCCTTACAAAGACTGAAATTTCAGATCTCACATTTTTACTATATGAACAGGTCATTTAAGTGCACTGTATGACCTTGTGTTGCAGAAGGCTAGGGTTCTGTTTTGTATGGCTTTATTTTCTGTGGGCAGTCTAGGCAGTATGACAACAGTGCAAAGAGGTGTGTAATATTAATGTTATCCATACTGAGGAGAAGGACGTTTTTGCTTAAGTATGTGACCTGCCTGTAGTCAGGCGCTGGTTTTTACTCCGTTAGGATTTTGCCAAAATATCAGAAAGATTTTTCCTGTAATCAGAGAGAAAGTCAAACTATGGATGCTTGTCTAGGGTCACTCCTGTGTTATTGTTACGAACCGGTTAAATACAAAAGACCAAAGGAAACTAAGGTTCTGTGAATAAAATGGATTGAACCCAAAAAGGTTTGAAATATACCCAAAAAACATGATTAAAACCAAATGTTGGTGCCAAAAAAAGGTGTATTTTATTTAATAGTAAAAGAGGCAAAGAGAAAGAAAAAAGAAGAGGGAAAGAAATAGAAAAAGAGGTGTGGGGGGGTGAGGGGACAAGGAGAGAGTGACAAGGGTTAGGTAGAAACATATCACCCTTCCGAGGGTCCCAACGACATCTCCTTGCTCCCCTCCATCTGGTCTTCTTGGTAGTGAGGGTCTCCTGCTGCAAAAAGTATAGAATCCAATGGAATAATATACATTTGGGCCAGGTGGGAATGCCCAGGTGCCTCCCTTGGGGAGGGCAAGTTTGACACAACTTGCAACACTGTGGATCTGTTGCATCATTTGCAGTGCTCTGGTGCAGGGTCTGGAGACCCCTTTGGGGGGGCCTTTGATGGGCCATGACACCCGCTCTGCTGTCCTGTGGATGCGGCTTTTCCCGGGGTGAAGGGGCCCCACAGCTGAGCTGGTCTGCACAGCAGAGGATGGGTGCTAAGTGCCTCGGAGCAGAGGCTTCTTCACCACCCACGCAAAACCTCTCCTCTTCTCACACTTAGGTCTGAGGGTCTGTGCGAGCCTGGTAGCTGATAGCTCCAGGCTATGGCTTTGGGCTGTGGTCTCCACCCCAAAGGTGCTAAGCTTAATCCAGGCCCTTAGTCAGGGTGTGGTGGTCTTCTCTGCAGCTTTTATACAGTTTTGCTATAACAGGCAAAAGCTCTTGAAGATGTTTAAGCCATAAATTATAACATTTCAGTCTCCAACACTTATGGACCTGCAATTAAGCGTGAAAACTTTTCTCTGGGCTACTGAGGCAATGGAAGACTCTCCAGCTGACTGACTTAACTGCTTTGGAATTAGGATCTTGCAGTGGTCTGAGGCAAATAAATTTAGCACCACGTTAGACAAAAACAGTGTCAGACTTGGACAGTTCTGTGGTGCGGGCAAAATGGGAGCATCAGTCAAAGTTTGTTACAGAAGCCTTTTCACTGAGACACAAAGTGCAGAAAGGACCCCCTTGCTACCTAAACTCCTCCTCAGAGAGGAGTCAAGGTGCATCTCAATCCAATCTTAGCCCCAATGGTTTATGCCTAAATGATTACACAGCTATCATACAACCCTTGTAGTGCTTTGGCCAACAGGATTAAGGATGGCAAACCCTATATATATATATAATTTATTTAAAACATTTACAATAATGCTAGTGATTAGACAAAAAATATTTTAGTCAGAATTGCTTACCACACAGTATAGGTACCTATAACTTCTGCTGTAGTGCACTATTTTTGAAGCACTGTTGAAGCACTGTTGAAGCACTGTTGAAGCACTGTTAAAGCACTAAGGCTAGCAAAACCAATTCTTGAGAAGAGATTGATGTTACTCACACATACCAACTACCATGGGCAAATCTCTTTGAGGTCCTCACTGTGAAAGAGCGGGACTGTGGTTTTACAGCATGAAGTAACTGGCTGTCAGCCATATATATATATTTAGACTATGTGTTTCCAGGCTTATTCAGCAAAATATACTTTCTTTGCTGAAAAAGGTGTAATCTTTGGTTTCTTTGCTCGACAGAAATGTCTTGGCTCGACATTTCTGACTCTCTGTATCAGGGCCTTGCATGGCCTTGCACTGGGTCTGATAGTTGGTCAAGGAGACCTCAGTGTTCTTCAGCACTAAAACCAGCAGATCCTCTTTGCTCCATCTTGTCGCTGATAAGCAGACCCTCCTTGCTCAATGCATCCCTGAACAGCAGGCCCTCCCTGCTTGGTTCATCACTGATAGCACGTCAATATGAGTAAGTTCAAGCTGCTGTATGGGGGCTTAGGCAGAACATCCTGCCACGGGCTGATAGTTAGAAAGCTTTTTAGAGGTAAAAGTGTCAACGTAACTTTTAAAGTATATATTATATATATATATATACTTTATATGTAATATAAATATATAATATATATATAATAAAATATTATATATATATCTGAATAAGATATATAATATATAAAATCAATACATAAATATATATAAAAATATTATATATATTTATATTATACATGATAATATATAATATATTTATATGATATATTATAAATATATATTATATATAATATATATTTATATTATATATAAAGTATCTTATATATATTCTTATCCCACTTTTAAGGGACTGTCTAAGCAACATTTCCAACACTGTGCCTGCCATACTTCATTAGAACTTCTCTTCCTCCTTTGTGTGGTGCATTGGCTACCTCTGAATGCCAGGCTGTGTGCAGCAGAACGACCTTGCACTAGCCAGCTCACTGTAATCATGGTGATGAACTTTTTCGGGTATCATCTGGTACCTCTGAATTTCCTGTGCAGATCTCGTGTGCAGATACACACAATGCTAAGCCTGAAACAGTATCCATCACACAGAATCCAGCAGGATTCACCCTGCAATTGCTCCAGTGCAGCAAATGACATCCGTAAGAGCAGTACAATGGGAAGCTCCTAAATGTGCTTGATTCCAAGCCCTGTCTTAGGTGTGACAGGCTTATGTCTGCACCAGGAAAATACTTGGGAAAATATATGAGGACTTTTTTCCTTAAGGAACCAGTGAAGGACCTCCCCTTGCCTTTCCTCTTGATTTGATAATCACCATACGTATTAGCAGTGAATAACACTCATCATACAGGCTGGCAACTTTTGTTTTTGTTGTTCTTGTTTGGGGAATTAAATTTTCTATTATCTCCCTCCCCTCTTTGTCTGGCTGTCTTGGTCCACTCCCACTTCTGAAACCAAAGATGTCCCATCCAAGAGTGAAACCTGAGGGGGACAAACTTACCAGATTCCTAAGAAGAAATTAGATGCAAACAAGATCAATATTACCCCTGTGAGCCATTTACTGTTAAGAAAAATAAAAGGCCCTAAGAGAGAGGATAGAAAAGGCAGAAGAAAAGGAAGCAAAAGGAGGAAAGGGCTGGAAAGAGGGAGACACAGGGTGTTACTACCATAGTTCTCGCGATGCCCCATCGATGTTCGGTCGGCAAGTGGTGTGCAGGCACTGTGAGCATGGACAAGGGTGTGACTCTGATGCTCAGTGAACAGCGTGGCTCCTGCACTCGCTGAGCATGGCACACTGAGAAGGCTCAGTTCAGAAAAGGAAATGGAACAGTACAGAGGCTTCCTCGTGAAGGAAACATACAGTGACAGTACAAATACTTTTGTCTGCATCATCTAAGAAAATACCCAAATTCTTGTACATTGGGGTGAAAAAAGTTCCTGCAGACTTCATAACATTCAGAAAACATGTATTTATTGAACAAATTCCTATATTTTTTCAACTCTGTTTCTGCTATGTGGGACATTTCTAAAGTTGGGTGGGGGTGAGGAAGTGACTGTTACCTACGTAAGAACACTGGTTTTGCAGTAGACGAATTTGTATACACTGTAGACAAACTTGACATACCAATACCATATTCAAAAATGGTCCTCAAATAATCTATGTGCTGTGAGTAACTAACTCCTAGGCGTGCTATATACATATATATATAAATATAGGTATATTGTCCGTTTCTTGTGCTTTCACGTGTCGGAGGAAAATAACTTTAAGGGATGGGACTATGCAATTACATTAATTTATTGTTTAAAAGAACAAACGCATCAGTCGAGGCGTGAGATTTTACAACACCTCCGAGTAATGGCGACTAGTCACAAGATTTAGGGTTACATCATAATTTATAACTTTCTAATCCAATAGACACTTAAAACCACACTTTGTTTTAGATTTATGACCTATCACCTGTGGCACTTCTCACTGCAATGCAGCTATGTCTTGACCAATAACTTCTCATGTCATGTACACACAGATGTCTCTCTTATACCATCTACATTCTTAACTTAAACTATATAAAATCACACTACTGTATTTTAAAACCCTTCACCAAAACACCCAGTGTACAATTTTACTTACAATTATAAGAATACAAGTTTGTAATCCTTTTGCTTAAAGTCTATAAATCTCTGTCAATTAAGCCAGACCTAGTCTCTTCCAGGGTTGTAAATCAAAGTCTCCTTTAATTGCAGGGGTTTCTACTCCTCTGTCTCCCACTGTATATATGTGTGTGTATATATTAATATGTATGTATGTGTACATATGTGTGTATATATAAAGATAAGCGTATATATAAATGCATATGTAGGTGTACATATATCAAGATATATATATGTGTATATATAGGTCTTTATTCATTACAGCCCTGCAAGAGAAGAAGACACAGAAGAGAGGGAGAACCCCACTTGTGACATACTCTGCAGAGGTTGGCCAAGGACTGTGGGGCTGTGTGGGGCATTTGCTGGGCTCTCTGCTGCTTTGGGTCTTGTTGCCCTTGCCCCGTCCATGCTTCCTTCCTGCTCCTACTGTTCTTCTGGGTATTCAAATGGTTTTTGCACCATAAGCACAGCCTTTTTGACAACTTCAGTATGGATGTAGTCATTTGCATCCAGGAATACCGAATCATCATCTGTGATGGTATGTCCTGGGCTCTCTTTCCTTTCTGCTGGGGTTGGGATGTACAGTTCTTCTGGCTCTTCAAAGGGTCTCTGGACTACAAGCACAGCCTTCTTAACGACCTCAGTCCTGATGTAGTCAGCTGCATTCAAGAAGACTGGAGCATCAGCTGTGGGATGGTGTGCTTGGCTCTCTGCCCCTGCTGCAGTGGGTGTTACTGCTGGTGATACATCCCTACTGTGTTCCGTATCCTGCTGTTCCACAATCTGCTGGGTGCATCCCTGGATCTTAAGTGTAGCCTTGTCCAGGACATCTCTCCTGATACACTCTGCTGTGTCCAGCAGATCTGTGCCATCAGCTGTTGGGTGCTTCTTCTCCTTCTGTTCTGTGCTGGAGGTGGCGGGGGAGGCTGAGGCTAGAGCCCTTATTACTCTCCAGGCAAGGCTCAGCCATCTCTGTCGAGCCAGGGTGTTGACAACTGTAGGTGCAGGAAGGCTTTGGGCACATCCTGCAGCTTTTTCTGCCACTGTTGATTCCTCTGTGCTTAGTTCCTGGTCCTGCTTCTCCTCTGGGTATCCAAATGGTTTCTGGACCATAAGCAGGGCCTTCTTAACAACCTCAGTTCGTATGTAATCGTTTGCATTCAGGAATACTGGAGCATCAGCTTTGGGGCTGTGCAAGGTATGTCCTGATCGCTCCGCTCCTTCTGCTGTTAGGCCCTCCCTACTGTTAGGGCCTGTTACACTCATCTTCTCACCAGTGCCTTGTTCCAGGTCTCTCTGCTCTTCCGTGTACCCCTCAGATCCATGGATCACAATCATAGCTCTGTTTAGGATCTCATCCGTTGTGTACTGGACTGTGTCCAGGAGAGCAGGGCCATCAGCTGTGGGGCTGTGCAGGGCATGTGCCGGCCTCACTGCCCCTGCTGCTCTGACTGTTACTGCCTGTGTTGCATCCCTGCTGTGTTCTTGCTCTTCTGTCTGCTTGTTGGGTGTCTTGATCACAATGGCAGCCTTGCTCAGGACCTCACTGCTGATATACTGGGCTGTGTCTGGCAGATGCAATGCACAGGCTGGGGGCTGCTGCTGTTCCTGCTCTCCTGTCCTGTGTATTGCAGTGAAGGCCCTGGGCAGAGCCCTTGGGGCACTCTTGAAGACGGACGTCCGTCTCTCTCGAGCCAGGGCATCGATGATTGTGGGGGAAGGAGATCTGAAAGCAGGTCGTGCAGGTGTTCCTGCTTCTGTTGCTTCCTTCATGCTCAGTTCCAGGTCTTGCTCTGCTTCTTCCAGCTGCCACCCAGGACCCTGTTTCACAGGGTGGTCCTTGTCCAGGCCCGCAGCCCTGATGGACTGGGCCGGCTCTGGCAGAGCTTCTTTGTGGCCTGCTGGGTGCTGCCTCTTTTGCTCTCCTTTGCCTTGGGCAGCAATTAAGGCCCTCCACAGAACGCTCAGAGCCTTCCTGTGCCACGTCTGGTTCCCTTCAACCAGGGCATCCAGGAAGGTAGAGAAAGGGATGGTGCAGGTGAAGGCCTGACCTCGATCTGGGCGAGCTGCTGCCTGCTCCCCAGCCTGAGAGGGCTCCTCCTGAGCTGCTGGGATGACAGTGACTGTGCTACCTTTTCCTTCATGGTCTTCAAACAAGGGACATTCCTTGTCCTGAGATCCTTGTTGTGTGGCACTTGCTATTATTCCCTCATCTGGGGGGCAGCTGGGACCAGTGTTGGAGCCCCTGTTGTCCTCCAGGTCCAAGGAATTGACATGTTGATGGACAGGAGATAACCCAATGTTATGTGTCCCTTGGCACAGCTCTGTGTCTATTGCATCTTCCCACTCTTCCTCAGACAGCTCTGGACCCATGGCATCTTCACACTCCTGCTCCTCGGTCCAGGCCACTGGCTCACTGCTTGGAGCTTGGGCTCCCAGCCACTCCAGTATCACCTGTTTGTTTATGGTGCCCTCAGTGAATCTCCGACATGTCACCTGTGGCTGCTGTGGTGCGGTGTAGCCAATTGTCCATGGGAGGCTGGTGGCCCTGTCCCATCCGGTCTCAGGCCATCCCATTGTGTCATTGGCACTCACCTGCCCAGGTGTGTCATCGAGCCTCCCGGAGTGCCTCAGCGAGGAACCCTGTCCTTGCCCCTGTGGCTCTCTGTGCTCCAGGCCATCCTGCTGCTGCAGCAGGGTGGCTTCCCACGAGCCGTGGGCCCAGATGCTCCTGCGCGGCTCCTCCGAAGGCCTCCTCTTGAAGGACACGATGACCTCCTTCAAAACAGGCCTGTGCTTCTTGTGCCCCCACAGCCACGAAGTGCTTTGGTGGCACTCAATTTGCACTGACAGCCCTGCTTGGTCCTGACATGCCGCTTGCTGCTGGTGGCCTGTGCTTGCATCTGCACCCCTGGTCAGGGAAGATGATACAGACATGGGGCGTGCCTATGCCAGCTGTGCTGCCGGCTGCTCTTCCTCCATGCTTTCTTTGGGGTCCTCTTCCGCAGACCTGTCACTGTGGCCCTGGAGAGCTGCTGCCTTCTGAGAGAGCTGCTCTCCTAGGACTGGCCATTCCAGGCTCTCTGCTCCTTAAATACCCTCACTGTCAGGGTGGGGCCCTGTGTCACAATGGCCTCTGTTTCCTATGGGCACTGCATTACACGGGGCCATTGTCACACAGGGCCACGCCCTAGCTTTGCCATTCTGCTGTCTAATGCAGTCTTAAGAAAGATGATGAAGATTTAAACGATGTGTGAACAAGCTGAGATGACAAGAACAGATTTTTTATTTTTTGGATTTCAACTTTCTTACCTGTTAGCTCAGTAAGAAGGACCCAAATAAATAACGGTTCAGAACTATCAGAAAGGCTGAAGAGGAAGGAGATGCTGTTATTTAATTACATGCTTGTCCAACACACACTCCTCACCTACAAGCAGTAGCTTAATAAGTTTTATTTGGGGAGCAAGAAATCCTCAGGCAGAGTTTGAGGTCGTGACTATAGACTGAGACATCTCTTCCTCCGCATGCTCCTGGCTCTGCAGTTCACTTCTTCCTTTGACCTTTCCAGTCACTTATAAAGTTTTTCTCTCATTCTCCCTGACATCTATTCATTCAAAGTCCTGCCAGAATTCAGGGTCTCTTCTGCATTGCTGTAAAGGCTGTATATGCACTGTGACACACACGACACTGGCCCGTAGCGGTGCAGGTGGCTGCAGCTACTCCTTGTTCTGAGGAGAACTCAGACAACCAGCTGTGGTGGTTAGCAACCCAAGTTTAGCATGTAACTTACAGTCATGGTGAGAACCCATGATTCCCTTGTTTTGTCTTTTGCATGTTTTCCCCTGATTGGTTAATATTTTGTCATCCTGTTTTATGTATGAAGTTATGTATATTCATTTTCCTTCTTTAATATGTATTAGTTCTAGAAAGTTCCTTGTTCCTTGATGCCCCATTGGATCCTTTCCTGAGTCCCTCCTATGTGTTGTTCCCATTGGTTCCCTTCCTGTCAATCCCACCTGCTTGTCTCTATCCCATTGGCTGAGATCCCTTTCCCCACCTATTCCGTACCCAGTATAAGATCCCTGGACCCTCCCACAAATTGGCCTCTTCATCCCTGTCTTTTCACCAGAATAAAACCTGCATGGAACACATACGAGAGTCCCCTCTCGTTACTTCTTTCCCTTCGCCTGCGTGCCTGCTTAACAGCGACAGAAGGATACAGCCCCTTTTGGGTGAGGAGCTCTACCCCTTTTTCATTGTGTGTTAGGCACTGAGTGCCGCCTTCCAGAGGGGTTTCAGCATTGACCTCCGGGCTTCTTCATGTCAGCATGTGTAGTGGTTTTGGTTCAAAATATTCATTACTTACTTATTTTCCTTCTGTGAGATAAGAATTAGGAGAAAAGCAAAGCAGGCACAAACCTTAAACAGTTGCAGTACAATGAAAGAGTTTTATTACTAATAAATTAAAAGTAAAGAGAAAATAACAAAGAAAATTAAAGCAAATCAATCCCCCCCCCTTTCCAGCACTTCTCTCCTTTTACCCAGCTTGCACAAGGATAACAGAACATGGGATGTTAGTCAGTGTTCCAGTTCTTGAAAAGTCTCTCTCTTATGCTTAAGGAAAAAAGGGTTTTCTTCAGCTGGACGTGGTTCCCAAACTGCCACTAACAGCAGATCCGCCCGGAAACAAACAATCTGCTGTGTGTAAAACATCTCTCCCATGAAAAATCTCACAGTTCCTTCACACTGCAAAACATGGGCCATCACATGGGGTTATTCATCTTTTTAAGGATAAGTTATTTTGGCCTGCACACAAAGGCTTTTCTTCGCCACAAGTCTCTAACAGCCTCTTACTACTTCTGTATAGCCTGGCATAGGTACTCTTCACAATCTTCACAGGCCACACGAGGATTCTCCATCCCCCCATGTTCTTCAAATGGATTAAAGAGACAAACGGTTTGTGGTATTACAGTTTCTTACCATGGCACGCATGAAGGTTTTTTAAGCTACGCGCCAGAATCGCGGCACCGCCCTCTTTTCTCCCGTCGCCATTTTCAGCTTCGTCCCACGTGACTCACTTCTCTTTCTCTCTGACTCCGAAGCCGCCATGTTGAAGGGTGTCCTTGTTCAGGCTTTACGGTGGGGAAAGCCTGGCTCCCTCTGTGCTGCTGGCTGCGTGGTGTCCTCTTCAGTTCAGCACGAAGTGTGCTGTCTGCAGACAGGAGGCTCTGCCGGCTCCCGTTGACTCCGCCGGCTCCGCATGGAGAGGAGAAGGACCCGCCTGTCCCCAGAAGCCGCGCTGGATGGGTTTAGCTGTGGCAGTCCATGGCTGGTTTTAGCTGCCTGCTGCTCTGGGACAGTCCCCCGCAGCGACCCAGGGTCCGTGCCGCGGCGTTGGGAAGGGGGGGAAGGGGCAGTGGCCCCGGCCCGGCCTGGCCCGGTGGGGCCTGGAGGCTCGGAGCGACCCCCACCTTCCAGCAGGCGAGCTCGGACAAAAGGGCAAGTCCCGCCTTTCCGTGCGGTTTAAATATGTAAATTGTGAGAAGCGTCATTGGTCTAAAAGACTGTCCATCAACTCAGGTTCAACCCAATACAGCATGCGAGGGGTAAAACCCCCTTCTGCCAGCCCCTAGTGGCTGAAAACCCCTCCACTGGCCTTTTGAGAACTTCTAGAACTAGACGTCACTCCCTTTTTTGTGGAATTCTGGAACTAGAACTGACTTGAGCTCAATGATCCAGCTTTGCAGTGGCTATGCCTCTAATTAACTGGAATCCTTTTCATTCCCTTTTTAAATCTAAGGCAGTTTTCTTCAACACCCTAAAGGGAGCACAAACTCTTCAAGTCACAATACAGGGATTTTTTTTCTCATTTGTCCTTGAGGATTTAAAAAGAAAGTCTAGGATCAAGGTATGCTGGCACTACCATGACACATTACAGAGCCAGCTCAAAATGCTGGCAAAGCTGTGGAGGGAACAGGGGCTCATTCTGGGCAGAAGCTAAACAAATTGTTTGGGTTGGTTCTTAAAACAAAATACACAGATCCTCCACATTTGATAAAAAACTGTGTTGGCCTTAGCTGTATTTTCAGCTCTCAGTCCACTGAATCCCAGTCTCAGTGACTGTATTTTCAGTCACTCAGTCTAGGCTCACATGAGTACATGCTCAGAGATGCTCTTTAAGCTCAGGGAAAAATGCAGGATGTGGCAACACAGCTGTTGCAAAAAAAATTCCTCATTTTATCTTGAAAAAAAAGGGACCAAAAAGTGACCTTTATTTCAGGTAAAAGGTTTTGTGTAACTTTTATCTGTATTGTGTTATGCGATATATTTTTTGTATCACTCCACTAAATCAGATTTCCTGAGTGTAACATCAACTACCTCTACTACAGCTGAGTGGACCAGTGGTGTAAATTATTCTCATTGAGTTCATTAAATGAGCACAAATGTCTCCCTAATTAGCCAGCCCAACATAGGGGGAGTGAATGTGTGACTCAGCTGAATGCAGAGCATAAAATCCAGACAACTAGAAAAGAATTTTAAAGACAGTAATGGTCTTCAGCTGCTTTCAACCATTTTTCAGCTGGTATGTCTTCCCAGAGACTGAAGTCACTCACTCAGAGCTGTGATAGTGAGTAGCCTACAGAGAACAGTAATGGGAATCACACTGGTATTGTATCTCAACTGAATCTTGCAATTTCTATATTTTGCTAATAGTTTTTTATATTTTTATTGAGTTTTGTTAGACCAATCTGTAAAATGTATAATCAGAATGTAGTATCAACTATCTTCAAATGAGTGAAGTTGATTTTAGTGATCGCACCGTCCACATGTGGAATATCTAATGGTGAGAGAGTATTAGACTCTGACATCTGCTTAGCTAAATGGTCTTCCAGTGATATCTGCCTTACCTTCATATCAACCCTGTTCCTAACATCTCTGTGTATTGCTTTAAAAAATTAAACATCTTCTGAAGCACCATTTTTGTGGGTTTTCTTCAGCTTGAGGGAGTCTGAGTAACACCACAGAAGATGAGCTTCAATGCTGCTAAATCTAACATAGTCTGGAATCATATCTGTAATTTGAAGCACTCATATATAGCATTTTTCTTTTATTGTAAGAAAGGTAATGAAAATTCTCAAGTGTTTTGGTGGACACAGTAATAGCATGGTATGCAGTACAGAAAAAGTCATATTTAAAAGAAAACAACCAACCAACCCAAAACCACCACCACCAAAACCCACAAACCAAATGAAGAGTAAGAGTAAAGATTGATATTACTCATCCATACAAATGATTATAGGCAAATCTCTTTCACTCAGTCTCCAGGAGTAACCTTGAGGGGTGTCCCCACTCAATGGAGGAATCTCCAGACACAGAGTTCAAAATCAGAGTTTCAGGTATATTATTCTTCGAAAGGTAGAAATACACTAGCACAAACAGATCTTTCAAACAAAGAATTATCTCAAGATGGATTCAGATGGGGAATATAAGTATCTCATTTCTTTATTTGAGACTTTAGACAAATGTTAAGTTATGTCAAGGAATGGCAAACCAGAATTTAACACTAAGATGCTGTATACACTTCACATGCTTTCATCACAGTGTCTGAAATTCTTTAAAATAAAATCTTCAGAAAGTTCCTCAGTTTCACTTGGTCATTGCATTCATCTTGTGGAGTAAAATGTCAATTGCAATTATATTACTAGGACTTACAATGTGAGGAATGTAAGGAAAAAATGCTATATTTCTAGTCTCCATATGGTTTTAAAGGAAATTTATTGAAGACATTTGGAGTTATTTTAGGTTTTTTTTTTTTTTTTTCTGATTAATGTCATATTGCAGCAAGTTGTATAAACCAGGGTTTTTTTTCATGTACTTTGATACAAGAAATGGAAAATCTTGCTCTCTTGGCATGAGATCAAGAAGAACAAACAAACTAGAGGTTTTGAAATGCTGTTTAGTGCAAGTGTGTTGAATTCAAAGTGTGATGTGTGATGGCTTTTCCTTTATTACCACTACAAAATGTTAATGGTGCCAAGTCAATCCCTCTGATGGCTGTCATTATACTTTTCTGGTGGTGTGCATACAGATTGTTTTTAGAGTGCAAAGCAGGTAACCTGTACTGGTACATAGCAACAAACAAGATTGGTCTCTGCACTCTCTTGGATATGGGAAAGTTAGTTCCATATTACATTCCTTAAAACGCAGCTCTAACTTTAGACAACTCATAGAACCAAAGAATGTCCTGAGTTGGAAGGCACCCACAAGGGTCATTGAGTCCAATAAATTTGTGGCCGTGCAGAGGCCCCAGGTGTCTGAGAAAGTTGTCGAAATACTTCTTGAAGTCTGTCAGGCTTGGTGCTGTGATCACTGACCTGAGCAGCCTGTTGCAGTGCCCAGCCACCCTCTGGTGGAAGGACCTTTTCCCTGATATCCAACCAAAACCTCCCCTGACACAACTTCAGGCCATTCCTTTGTGTCCTGTCACTGGTCAACACAGAGAGAAAAGATCAGTGCTTGCAACTCCATTTTTCCTCATGAGGCAGTTGCAGACTGCAATGAGGAACCTCGTCAGTGTCCTCTTCAGGCTGAACAGACCAAGTGACCTCAGCCACTCCTCATAGTGCTTCCTCTCAAGGCTCTTCACCAGCCTCATGGGACACTCTCTAACAGCTTAATGTCTTTCTTATATTGAGGTGCCCAAAACTGCCCTCAGGACTAAAGGTGAGGCTGCCCCATTGCAGAGCAGTGCGGGACAATCCCTTCCATTGCCCGGCTGGTGATGTTGGGCCTGTTGCCCCCCAGGACATGGTTGGCCATCCTGGCTGCCAGGGCACTGCTGACTCATATTCAACTTCCCTTCTCCTGTACTTTTAAGAGATGGTGCTTGAGAAGTGACCAGCCCTGATGGACCCCAGCACCTCCTAAAGTGTTTCCCCAGGATCTCACCAACTGGTTCCCTGAGCAACCTGAAGTCTGCTGTCCTCATATCACTGAGGTTTTGCTGGGACTTTTCCTCTTGTTGCCAGAGATTTTAAACTGTATTGCTTCATGTTTGCTGTGGCCAAGACCAGTTGTCACGTCACTTCCAAGACCCTCTTAAAGTGCAGCAAATCAAGGAGGACATCTTTCCTAGTTGGCTCCCTTAGTAACTGTGCTATGAAGTTACCATCCAGCTGTAGTAGGAGTCTTCTGGACCTGTGTGTACCATCTGTGTGGTATTCCGAATTAATAGTGTCTTGGTTTGAAAGACAGGTGTCTGCCAAGGAAGGCAGGAACCTCCCTTGGAATGAAAAATATGACCCCTTTCCCTCTGAATTATTCTAACTTTGAAATTAAGGGACTTTCAGGCAAAGAGATGGGAAAAGGAATAAAAGTTCTTTACTAGTAGGTATGTGTATAACAAGGCAAACAACAACAACAATGGTACCAACAACAAACAAAAACCAGAAAAACAACCAGTCTCTTCCCGCTCTTTAAGCAGGAAATTTAAGTGAGAAATTTAAGCACCTTCCCCTTGGGTGCAGTTCCGCTCACAGCCGGCAGGGGCGCTGGTGGCTCCGGGCCGGGCAGGGCGGGTGTGGTGATTCCCCCGCGCCTGCAGGGGGCGCTGCGGCGCGAGCTCACCCGCCTCCCCCTCACGCGGTAATGGTGGGCGGGCTGGGCGGTGCAATGGGCTGCAGCAGGAACCTCGGAGAGGCGGCTGGGACGGCAGGGGTGCACTTACCCAGGGGTAGCGAACAAGAGGTAGCAGAAACGCTGTGGCTGTAGCAGGGGCTGCAGGATGTCCTGGCAGGTGGGTGGTCTGGCTTAGAGTGCAGCAAAAAAGCCCAAGGCAGTGCAGAAAGCGGTGGAGCTGGTCAGCAGCAGCCAGGCTCCTCTGCAGGAGCTGCCGCATGCAGCCGGTGAGACGTGTCCTCTGGGAAGGGGGAGGGGTCGGGGTCCCTGCCTTTTCCCCTGAGGCACCCGAACAGATGGCAAGGGTCCTTTCCAGTGAGGCAGGGTGCCAATGAGGTCCCAATTCAGTGGCTGCTCTCATGACCAAAGGCTCACCCACTGCAGGAGAAACAAGACACAGGTCTGGGCTCAGAAGGCAGCAGCGAATTCCCTTGCCCCCAAGCAGCAGCTTGACCACCCTCCTCCGAAGCTGAGAGAGCGAAAAAAGCTCCAACCCTTTCCCCCAGCCCTAATCTTTCGATATCTCTGCTCTTTCCAGAAAAACCCCCAGGTAAAGGGAGAATAACCAGGTCCACCCCTCCCCTGAGATGTGACAATTTCTTTTGTCTCTCTGAAGGACCTGGTCCTTATTGTCTCTTAGCAACATATGGGAGAAAATTCCCAAACAGAAAGAAAACGAAAAGGAAAAATCTTAACCTCCGACAAATATCTAGCAAGTTGAATTCCTTGATACGTTCCTTTTATCCTCTGCTGTTGTAAGACAACAGTGACATCACACACTTGGATACTGCTAAAAAATATGAGCCTATGAAATAGCCAGTGTTCCCTTACAATCTGTCATTGTTGATGGTCCCTTGTAGGCTGTATTTACATTTTTCCTTTATTTCCCCATACTTTCCTGATGAGAGCTAAGAAAGAACCTTATCCTATGTAATCATATGCTAAATTTATCCAACTCTTGTAGCCAAAATATTGAAATACATAACTGGTAATTGCTACATTGCAAATAAATTAAAAATATCTAGCTTGACAGATCAAACACCTTTATGACACTTTTTTTTTTTTTTTTGGGTTGTTTTAAAGGCTATTTGCTGACTCATGTGTTAACTGGCAGTGTTCAGATAACACATAGCATCCATTTCTTCTCTACCTTACTTTTTTAACCCTATTCCAGGGATCTGATTTTATACTCCTCCCTGAATTTTAAGTTATTTCTCTTTGACATTGATTTTTATTACATTTTTCTAGGTGTATCATCTCCTCTTTCCACACTTGAGAAAGCTATAAATACATAAATTTCTTAAAATTTAATTGACAGGTTCATTCATCCTCTTGTAAATCTCTGAACACTCAGAATGGATTTTTTTATTTTTGTGGGATTTTTTTTTAAATTTTCTATTTTTGCTTTTACAAGCATGCAAGAAATCAGACAAAATTTCAGTTCAATTGTAGCTGACATGACAACTTACTACTTTTCCTCAGTGGTTACTCACACCTCTGTTGTGTAGAAAACTCCGTATCATTCCTATACTTTACTGAAATATTTTAATAAAGGAAAATTAAGGATAATGGACCTACCAATTTTGTATGTCGGTGGTTTGGTTTTTTTTTAGAGGAAAGAAAAAGAAAAAAGGAGATAGACGTTAAAAAGAGTTACCTAAGGGAAACAGTGTTTCATGTTGACCACTTAAGAAACACAGGTATGAAGAAGCTTTACCATTTACTTTTGGGTGTAAGACTTTTTCTGATTTGTGGAAGTAAAAAGAGTAGCTCAATACCTATAGAAGACCACACTGAAGCTGTGTACTCTAGCCAATGCATCCAAATTACAGTTCGATGCTCACAAATGAATTTTTATTTGTTACTAATCAATAAAGTATTCAGGCTTTCATAAAACATGAAAAATGGGTTTATATTTTCTACTTGCATATACATGGACTTTTAATGTCGGCACATATGCAGTATGTGCAAAGACAGGTAATAACAGAAATGTCGATATTTTTTATTTGTTGCATAGCTTGTTGAATAGTTTATGGAAACCTTTGAGGGAAATATGAAACAGTTTATATAACTAAGTTTTGTTTTCACTCTTCTTTTTCTATCAGCTTCTAATTTATTCCTTTTGAAAATTGCTTTTATTGTTCTTTGCTTATGTTATAGCTGTAAAGTGTGTCATCTAGCTTTTCTTCTTTGATCAGAAATTATATTTTATATATTAATTTTACATGTTAATTTTATCATTCATTGTTTGTTCCCTGATATTTTTAACCATCATCTTTTACAGAGGCTAGTGGAAGATTCCACAACCCATTATCCTGTTGTGGTTCTACAATGTACTGAACAATATTTGTAACACAATATTTTCCTTAAATAAATGGATATTATTATTGTATGTATTTTCAAAGACTACTAGAGTGCCTTAATGTACCTGAATTAAATACAGTTTAATTAACTTAAAATAAATCAAATTACTCATTAGCACTAATAATTTTAAGCTTTAGAATGTATTTGAATTGGGAAACTGATTTGAATACCTGGCTTAACAGCTCCAGTGTGGTATGAAATTAATTAGCATTATACATATCTTAGCTCCTTTCAAGACATGTACAGATGGGATAACAAAACTGGAAAGATAAGGAGCTCTGAAAATCTCTTTTTAAATTTACTAATTAAAAAAGGTATTTGCTATTGTGAGTAACTGTATTAAAACAAGATTAGCTATTGAAGAAAAAAATACACCAACCCTACAGAAGTATTAATACAGAAGTATTAAGAAGGGAGTCATAAGTTATCTGACAATGTTATTTTACTTGAGGTCAAATTATTTTAATTGTAATGAAAGTAGGAGAAGAAAGGTCACTGTTTCTAATCCTAATGAGCATCTTTGTTTCAGTGTAGCTAAATTAGGTGATTAAAATGAAAAATAAGAAAGAGATGGAGGAGGAGTAGATTTCTTTCTAACTTGATCCATTTCCTTAAGAGGCAGTAGCACCTTTCATTTTGTTAAACTCATTATGAGGCTTATCTGCTGTCTTTTGAAAATAATGACTTCTAAATTCATAGACTCCTGACCACTGTGTTAGTTTATGTACTCTTTTTACTTTATTTCTTGACGTATTTTGAAGAAATTGCTGATGATTCTGAAGTGCACCTATATTAGATGCCACAAGTAGAGAAGAGCTGGATGAGATTATTCAGAAAGGCATGACAATATATGATACAAGAAGCCTATAGCAATTCGATAAAATGTTTCCTTTCACTGAAATTTTTATTTTACTTTATTTATTTTTACCAGCCAAAGTGTGTTTAGTTTGCCTAAGAGGGCCTCAAGCAAAAACTGTTGCTATTGCTGAAAGTACAAAACCATAGGGCTAGCAAAACCGGTGAGTAATATATCCGGGTGCACCAATGTTGTCTGAGGGTAACATTCATGACACCTGAAGCAAGAAAATAAAGCACTTTTTTTTTTCTGGCAATGTAAGAATCAGAGTTGCAGAAGAGAGGTAATCAGCACCAGCTGGATAACGGCACTCTTTTCTGGATGATTTTTACCTAATAGTATAAGAATGCTTCTACTCAAACCAATGAAACTCTCCTCCGATAGCTGGTCTACGTCTAGACCTACAGAGTATCAGTATATTTTGACATGTAGAAAAATATTAAGGCAGTACATATTGCTTTGAGTATTGTGCATACTGGCAAAATAGAAATGAAACATTTGTTGGCTAATGAGAAGAAGCAAGCCAATGATGGCTTTTGGAGAGACTCAAGAGATCACTTTGGAAATGCGATCACTTTAAGATTTAGAGGATAGGAATCTTAGGCATATCGAAGGTGAGCAGAAGAGGAAGAGAGATTGAGTAGCAACATATTATCCCGTCACAAGCAGGATAAAATTGTCATCAGTGATCAGAGAAACACTATGCACTGATTTTCAGCCCAATCAGTTTGACGAAGATTTGTCTCTGTTTTCATATGAAGCAAGATAGTAAAACTAAAGTTACCAGATCCAAGGCAAGATGATATTAGGCAGTCACAGGAAGCACAATAGAGGAGGGAAAGAGACTGCTAAGAAAGGAGTGAGGAAATTCTTACAAATTTCTTGCCCTCTTAGACAATCAGGAAGAATTTTCAGGGAGTCAGTCAATGATGTAATAACTGACACAGCAAGAATGTAAACTCAGTGTATACCAAGAAACTAGCCAGAAATGTGTAACTGGAAGGGCAAAGGTGTGAAGGATTGGTTACGTGAGAAAGGACATCTAGATTCTTTGCAGCTTACTGATCTGAGAAGCTGGCTACGTGAGAACGGGCACATAGACCCTTGCAGTTAGCTGAGCAAGGTCTCACAGAACACTGCACCACACATCCTATGTAACAACTGAAGTTGCAGAATATTACATGTATCTTGCTCAATAACTGAACCACCATTGAGTCTTATTGCTGAGCTATGGGTTTTATTGCAGAGTTAGCAAGGATAGGTTTTGGCAGCAAAACAATAGACATCTGTGGTTAGAAGGCCAGAGAAAAAGGAGAACAGCTGACCACAGAAGGGGAACTAAAGGAGGGGTTAGAGATCAGCTTAGACGACATGAACCACTTAGAATGTGCCTTTTACGAATATGCATGAGCCTATTATTGATAGTATATAAGAAGCTCTGGTACAATCAATAAATGAATTCCTGTTGATCACTCATATTGAGCGTCTGGGTTTTCCCTCTATCGCGACATTCTGGCGCCCGAACAAGGACGGATAAAGGGACCGTAGAGATGGATAACCTGCATCCGTCAACCTGCGGGGAATAGGGACCGTAGAGTCGAACAACCTGCGGCCACGGCATGATGGAGAGTCTGCGTCGCTCCCCTAAGCAGCTCGGGAGGCTGCAGAGATGGTGAATAGTCACATCTCCGAGCCCAGGAGCACCTATAGAGGAGTCCTGCTGGCCACGCACCGCCGGGGTCTTGCAAAGGCTGCAACAGCACGCTGACGTTTAGGTATGGCTAAGAGACAAGCGGTGTATGAATTGCTCAAATGCTTTTTAGAAAAGCGGAGCACACCAGGGATAGATTGCAAAAAAGATCTCCCTGGACTTTTAGATTATGGGGTTGCCAAGGGTTGTTTTATTGATCCAAACAAAGTTTTTGAGAGAGAGCAATGGAAAGTGGGGGTAAGATTTTTGATGCAGCTACGCAGGATGATAAGGTGGCTAAAAAGATGATGAAACCATGGTGGACAGTTAGTAACAGTTTAGCACAGTATGAGGCAGAGCAGAAGGCTGCAGAAGCAGCTGCACAGCGCTTAGGGACACCGCTGACTCGGGAGCAGAAAATGGGTGAGAGTAGCTGCCCGTTACCCCCCTCTGTGAGTACTTTTACTATGCAAGCGGGGAAGGCAGCCTCGGATCCTGTTTTTTCGCCTCCCGTGTCCCCCCCAAGCTGTTAGCGCACCCTCAGCACCATTAGAGCATGAGGTAGTGCCTACAGCTCCCCCGTTAGAGCAATCGCCCACAGCCCGCCCGCAGTCACCGCCGCCCAAGAGCTGGTCAGCAGCACTTTCACTTCCTTCTGAGCAGGCTAATAGTTCGCTTTGTGCAAAAACAAACTCAGAGACTCAAGATATAGCTCAGGAACGAGAAAATTTCTGGAGGGAGGTTGCTAAAACTATTGCTGCTGAAGGAGACATAGATACTGCCAGAGAGTTTGCACATGCTTTTCCAGTTGAATTTTCACCCCCTAATGCTCAAGGACAGATTACTGTTAATATTAGACCTTTAGATTGGAAATTGCTTACCCAACTGCGAGCCACTGTTAATGAATCCGGGATAAAAGGGGAACCAACTCGTCAAATGCTTGATTTCTTGTGGGGCTCTACGCTCTTGCTACCAAATGACGTTAAAAGTATTACTAAGCTGATAATAACACATCACCAGCGTCTGCTGTTTGGAGCTTTCTGGCAGACTTTATGCCAGCAGTCGGTAGCAACGCAGCGGGGAGCAGGAGATCCTTTGCATGGGGTAAACCTAGATGAACTAATGGGTCTGGGAAATTATATGCGGACAGAGGCACAGGCTCTCATAGGTCCTGATAAAGTCCGGGAAAGCATGCAGCTAGCTCGGCGAGCAATAGATCAGATTAAGGAATCAGGAGGATTGCCATCATATATGAGTATCAAGCAGGGAAGAGATGAGCCATTTGGTGCCTTTATTGATTGTGTAGCAAATGCTATTTTAGCAGCTGGGCTTCCAGAGTATATGCATGGTATCTTGCTTAAACAATGTGCCATTCAGAATTGTAACCCCACTGCACATAGTGTGTTAGTTACTCTGCCTGCTACTTGGACTATTGAGGAGGCATTAGACAGGATGTTGCAGGTCTCAGTAGGTCCACAAGCTATGCTTGTTAATGCAATAAAGGAACTTGGAAAGGAACTGGGAATAGGGATGAAACAGCAGGCTGAGGTAGCTCAGAGGCAGATTGAGGCAAATCAGAGTCAGGTTCTAGCTGCCCTTGCACCTTTGCAAAATCACTGGAGCGGGTCTCAACGACAGACTACCCGTCTACGGTGCTTCCGTTGTGGAGTCTCCGGCCATATGAGACGGGATTGCAACTCTGGCAATGTCTGGTGCCAGCATTGCCAATCGGACACCCATGCCAGCTCTGCTTGCTGGAGGTTGGGAAACAGGAAGCCGAGCGGGAAGGCCCGCCCCGCGATGACATCAAAAGCGGCAGCATACCCAGCGACCCAGGAAGTCAACACCGGCGCGTCTCTACCACCACTGAGCAGCACTTTCGTCTCCAACCCGCAACCCGGGGGAGCCTCGGGCTGGACCTGAGGTTGGCAATCTCAACAAACTGTACTCTTATAGACAATCGACCGCAACGTATCCCCACCGGGATCAAAGGACCTATAATTATAAATGGGAAAGCGGTCGGAGCACTTTTAATCAGACGCTCATCAGCTACTATGGAAGGATTACAAATGCTTACAGGACTAATTGATGTGGATTATACTGGAGAAATTCAAATCATGGTACAGACTCTTTTTCCACCTATTTTCATAGAAAAGGGCACCCGACTAGCCCAATTGGTGCCTTTGCCGGTTCTCACTGAAGGACTATCACCCATACACTACAAACCCAGGGGTGAGGGAGGTTTTGGATCCATGGGACCGGCAGCCATGCTTACTGTAAGCCTGAAAGATCGGCCACGCCGCACGGTGGCAGTAACATACCAAGGACAGACTGTTACCTTGACAGCGCTCTTAGACACTGGCGCTGACGTATCCACAATCAGCAGTCAGCATTGGCCTCAGCATTGGCCCACTTTTGAATCTGGAGCCACAGTCGCCGGAGTGGGAGGACTTACCCTCGCTCACAAGTCCCCTCCATTGCAATGGACTATAGCTGAGCAAGTGGTAAATTGCAGTGTGTCCATCATCCCACTGCCACTTGGTGTTGCTGCTCTGGTGGGACGAGACATACTCACTCAAATGGGCATGGTTCTTACCACAGACTCAAATTTTTAGGAGTGGCCATTGCTTGGACTTTCCCCATCCCTATCCGGTGGAAAATAGAACATCCGATTTGGGTTGAGCAATGGCCTCTAAAGCGGGAAAGTCTTGAACAAGAACACATTCTGATTCAAGAGCAATTTAATCAAGGACATTTGCAACTTTCTACAAGTCCCTGGAATACTCCAATTTTTGTCATCAAAAAGAAATCAGGAAAATACAGACTGCTACATGATTTGCGGGCTGTTAATCAGCAAATGCATGATATGGGGGCCCTCCAACCAGGCCTACCAAATCCTTCCATGCTACCAGCAGGGTGGTCGCTACTAATTGTCGACCTTAAGGACTGTTTTTTCACCATCTCCCTGCATGAAGATGACAAACAGAGATTTGCTTTTACTCTGCCAGCCATTAACAGAGAAGCACCTGCTCAACGCTTTGAATGGACAGTGCTTCCTCAGGGTATGCGTAACTCACCTACCCTTTGCCAACTTTATGTTGATTCAGCACTGCAGCCCATTTGAAAAATGTTCCCTGATACCATCATTTACCATTGCATGGATGACATCTTGCTAGCGCAAGAAAATCCGTTCACCACGCAGCAGAAGGACATGCTGCACAGGACTTTGAATGATCGGGGCCTACACATAGCCCCCGAAAAAGTTTAAACCTCAGCTCCGTGGATTTATCCAGGTTGGAAAATCACTGACAGCACTATCCAACCTCAAAAGCTCACCATTTATACAGACATCCGTACCCTGCATGATGCGCAGAAACTTATGGGAGATCTGCAGTGGCTTCGCCCCGTAGTTGGCATTCCTAATGAACTGCTAAATGAGCTTCGTCCACTTCTGAAGGGCACCAACCCTGCACAATCTGTTACGCTGACACTCAAACAGAAGACTGTGTTACAGACTATTGCAGAGCAGATCAACACAGGCCTTACTACAAGACGTGATCCTACATTGCCTTTGGACATTACAATCATTTGCGGCCCAATATATCTGCTCGCTGCTATTACCCAATGCAAACTAATAAAAACAGGGGAGCCACCAAAGGATATCAGGGTCCTAGAATGGATTGCACCACCATTGCAGCCCAAAAGGACAATACAAGAAAAAGTGGCAACTTTAGCAGATTTAATTCAAAAGGCGCGCATCAGAATTTTGCAGGTGGATGGAAAAGATCCAGGGACGATCTGGATACCTATATCGCCCATGGATCTAGAATGGTTCCTGCTTAACTCACCGGAGCTGCAGCGAGCCCTCTTGAGCGAAGGACCTAATTTGGTAGCAAAGCCACTACCAACACCTGTGTTAGCCTGGATGACTAACCGTGGGTGGATTTCTAAACCAAAAAGAGCTCAAGAACCGCTGGATAATGCGCTTACTGTGTTCACTGATGCCGGAAGAAAGTCACGGAAAGCAGCGGTCACGTGGAAAGATGATAACACTTGGAGGCACCGGATTCTAAAAGCAACACCAGAGGATTCATTACAAACATTAGAACTTTATGCCGTTGCTTGGGCCTTGGTGCAATGGAAGGACATTCGCCTCAATATTGATTCAGATTCTCTATATGTAGTAGGGGTTGTGAATCGCATTGAGGATGCAGCACTGCGTGACATCAAAAATCAGAGACTGGTAGCACTCCTTATCAGCATGCAAATAGCGATTGCTAAACGAACTGAAGCATATGCAGTGCTACATATTAGGAGCCACATGAGCACAGACGGCCTAGGGGAAGGAAATGACCGGGCTGATCAACTCGTGGCAGGAATCGTCCAGCCCCCACTACCAGTTCACCAACAGGCGAGAGAGGCTCATGCCACCTTCCATCAGAATGCTAAAGGACTTGCACGAAGCTACGGCATTTCCATAGCCGAAGTGCAAGCAATTGTTAAGGTCTGTCCGGTGTGCAGTTTCCATAATAGTGGAATTGGAATAGGCTGTGGAGTTAATCCCAGAGGACTTAAAGCCAATGAACTTTGGCAGATGGATGTTACGCATGTTCCAGCATTAGGCCGCCTGAAATATCTCCACGTCTCTATTGATACCTATAGTCATTTCATTTGGGCTACGCCACAGCCAGGCAAAAAGGCTAGAGACGTGCGCAGACATTTAACTAGTTGCTTTGCAGTGATGGGAGTCCCGAAAGCCATCAAGACGGACAATGGCCCTGCTTATGTTAGCAAGACGATTCAAACGTTCCTGCAAACATGGAACATCAGTCACACCACGGGAATCCCACACTCTCCTACTGGGCAAGCTATTGTAGAGAGAGCTAATGGGACTGTAAAGAGATATTTAGAGAAGTTTAAAGATATTATAGATCCAAAAGAAAGAGTAGCAAAAGCTTTGTTTGTATTAAATCATCTTTGTATTTTTGGTGATGAGAAGGAGCCACCTGCAATAAAACATAAAGAAGGGGCTCCACCAGCTCAAAGGGGAACTGGAAGCTATGTTCACTTTAAGGACATGGCTACTGGGGAATGGAAAGGTCCTGCAGAAGTGTTATATTTTGGTCGTGGCTATGTTTGTGTGCTTACTCCTACAGGTCCGCAGTGGATACCCAGCCGCTGGGTCAAACCGACACCGTGCAAGCCTGGAGCCTCCACAATACCACCTTCCGGAGCTGAGTCTGCTTCGGCTACATCTAGTAGCTGATCCGGTGATTGCACATCTTGCGAACATCGTGCCTACCCGACTTAGGCACTTTGAATCCTGGGAGGAAGCAGAACAGCTAGTGGACGCCCTTGAACAGTATTATCCAGGGAAACTTAATTGTCGAACCTGTGGTGTTTGCGGGAAGCCAGGGCATTTTGCATGGTTTCTTCTCCGATGTGGAGGTTGTAACAAAGAGTGGTGGGTTCATCAGACACTTCTGTTAGGGGGAGCATGGTGTATTCATTGTGAGGGAACTTGGCGACGTGACACGTTACAGAGAGCTTTAGAACGGGAAACTGGTTTACCAATTTTTCAGGGTCTTACTGTTTATGAGTCAGTAGAACAACGAGCTATTGCTGAATTTCGCTATCGAATTAAACACGAGGTTGCTCGCATTCGCTTACAGCTTAAATCCGCAAAAGTGCATAGAGTTTGTGGAGATGGCCTTAAGATACCACGCCAATGGATGGTGCGCCCTTGTAAGTGGGAACGCATGTGTCAACGCTTTAGTGCTTGCAGCATTGCTGATAAATGTGTTAACTGTGCACGCTACCGATCCACATCACGTTAGTGCTATAGACCACCGAAAGAACATGTGGATTACCTGGGCTAATCAAACAGTCCAAGATTCTTTTTGCTTATCTTTAGCAACACCTTCTGATCCTTTCCGTACTTGTCTTATTGGGGTTCCATTAGCAGAAACTGGTAGCCTTAAAAAATACACTCTCAACTACTCAGAGCCAGAAATTGCACTCTCAACCTTTTGTAATGCAAGCCATTCTACCCTCACTGGTAACTATCTCGATACTCACCTCTCTACTTTTAACATCTGCAATGACCTTAAAATAAAGAAAAACCCTCTAACTGCCCAAGCACGAGCAATTGCCTTAGGCCTTAATACATCTATGTTTGAGCCACAAGAGCTAGATCTCTTAGGCTCTCAGCCTAGTCCCTATTGTCTTATGTTTAAAGGCAGTCACTTTGACAGCAATGTCAGCCCCCAAAGGCCAAACAAAGATAGCACATGGCTGAGCCCTACCACCTCATGGTACTTTAACATCACAGTGTACTGCAATGGCTCAGTATGGCCAGTTGATAATCCTCCACAAGAACCTAGGGCTTTGCCCTCAGGAACTTTCCTCATTTGTGGGGACAGGGCATGGCCAGGAGTGCCTTCTAAACCAGTGGGAGGACCATGCTATTTTGGGAAACTAACAATGTTTGCCCCTAGCATTCAGCAACTGTTAAATATCACACACAAGCGATCATGACGAAGTGTTCTTCCATTAGATCCTAATTGCAGAGACGATGTGCAGTTATGGAAAACTCCCGCTGTCTTTTTTGCTTCTCTTTTAGTCCCAGGAGCTGCATCAGCACGTGCCCTCACTCAGCTTAGAAGGTTGGCATGTTGGACAGGCAAGCAAGCAAATGTCACCTCACACCTGATAGGTGAGCTTATTGCAGACGTGGATAGCTTACGCCACGCCTTACTGCAAAATCGTGCAGCCATTGATTTCTTACTGCTAGCACATCGACATGGATGCAAAGACATAGAAGGAATGTGCTGCTTTAACTTGTCAGATCACAGTAAATCAATCCACTCTCAGCTTCAATGGCTCACTAAACATACCAAAAAGCTCACTGTTCAGGACAGTCCTTTCGATGGATGGTTTCAAGGGACTTTTGGAGGACTTGGAGTCTGGGCTGTAAGTCTCATAAAAGAAGGTCTTAGATGGGTCGGCATCATACTTTTGCTATTGCTTGGAGCACGCGTTATATTTTCTTGTTTAGTCAAACGTGTAGATCAACTAACTCAGGGAGTTTTGCTTGCTCAAACTAATAGAAATGGGGGAATTGTGAGGGATTGGTTACGTGAAAAGGGACGTATAGATTCGGGATATACAGATTCTTTGCAGCTTACCGTTCTGAGAGGCTGGCTACGTGAGAACGGGCACATAGACCCTTGCAGTTAGCTGAGCAAGGTCTCACAGAACACTGCACCACACATCCTATGTAACAACTGAAGTTGCAGAATATTACATGTATCTTGCTCAATAACTGAACCACCATTGAGTCTTATTGCTGAGCTATGGGTTTTATTGCAGAGTTAGCAAGGATAGGTTTTGGCAGCAAAACAATAGACATCTGTGGTTAGAAGGCCAGAGAAAAAGGAGAACAGCTGACCACAGAAGGGGAACTAAAGGAGGGGTTAGAGATCAGCTTAGACGACATGAACCACTTAGAATGTGCCTTTTACGAATATGCATGAGCCTATTATTGATAGTATATAAGAAGCTCTGGTACAATCAATAAACGAATTCCTGTTGATCACTCATATTGGTTCAGTTATTGAGCAAGATACATGTAATATTCTGCAACTTCAGTTGTTACACAAGATGTGTGGTGCAGTGTTCTGTGAGACCTTGCTCAGCTAACTGCAAGGGTCTATGTGCCCGTTCTCACGTAGCCAGCTTCTCAGATCAGTAAGCTGCAAAGAATCTAGATGTCCTTTCTCACGTAACCAATCCTTCACACAAAGGCATCAAAATACAGAGTTCAGGTATTTCAAAAAAATATTCACAAGCTTTTAACAAGAGCAGTGATTTCTCAATTAGTAACTAAAATTATACATTTTTGTTCTTCAATTAATTTATTCATATTAAGAAATCAGAGATAGACCTTGAGGTGTTCAGTTGTACATTCATTAAGTTCATATATAGCAGAATGATGCATTTATTTATTTATCCTTACTTAAGAGGATAAAATTTAAGTATAATAAAAAATTACTACGAGTCAAACCTTGGGATAGTTTTTTTCATGTAGAAAGTTTTATTCAATGTGAGTAAAGGTTGTAGTATCAAAGTAGTCTAAAATTCTGACTTCTTCTTACCCCTTCAGTAATAGTAAGTGGCTACTGAGAAAACCCAAAGTCTTCTACATTACACATTCCACCACTTGGATAAAAGAGTGGATCAACTGCCTTTGAAAAAAAATCAGCATTAGACTTCCTCAGCTCAGACTTCTGCCAATATTGCTTTTTCTACTTAGAATGGTGCTATTTACCTCTCTTCGGTAGAAAACAGTAGGTTTGAATTTGCATGATCAGAAGTGAAAGTTCACCTTCTTTCTTCCAGCACATCATCTCGAAGTGAATAAAGCAGCAAAACTGCACCAAGGGATTATCAGTTAAGTGCACAGCAATCCATATCTCTAAACTGGGGCACTCACTCTTTATTACTCTAACAAACAGTCATCTGGTTTTCATTAGTGTATAGCATATTTTATTTATTCCTTCTGTATGAACTAAGCCACAAATTCAGAGCCAACTAATGTCAGAATGATGTAAATTTGTAAAACAATTATTTTAATGTGTTGACACCTAACTTAAAAGAACAGTTTAAAAAATCAGTTTCTGCAAAGAAATATTTTAGAATTGGTGACACTCATTTGAAGTCTGATGAAGAGGAAATAGAAGTAACGTGATTAAAGTATTCTGAATTATATTGGGATTTATCTATACTAACTTTCTGATATACCGGTAACAATAAGCAGTAGATTTCAAGACAATTACAAAATAAATATTGCATTCTATATTTGGTTTCCTATAAAAGTCTTTTATAAAAATTACTAAATAAAAGCACTGAAAATTGCATGAAAAGCAGAAAGAGAATCCAGGAGTGCAAAAAATTGCTACTCCTCTAGATCATAATGACTGGAGTTGTGACTAGAGAAAGCTGAATAAATAATTCTTTTAAATAGAAGGAGTTAACCACGCTATCCTGAATATATGAGCAATGTGTGCCCAACATAGTTCATGAATGGGGGAAATATTTTCATGTTTATCCTTGTGTTCTTCCTGATTGTAATTATGCCAATGTATGACATGGGGATGGCATATAAATATTGAGTTTTGGAGTGAAGAAGAGTATACCGGAGGAGCTCAGGGTACAAAAATTTAAAGAGCTCTTAACGAATTCAGGATGGTTGTAAAATACGATTACCAACTGCGTAACAGTGCCAGAATTCTTATGATATATCCTGATTTAAAAAAAAGAGTGGAATAGGATACTTCATAAAATTAAATCTCAATAACACTACACAAAGATAATGAATATCACATGTGGCAGATCCAACTTAAAAAAAGAAAAGTTGAAAAAACCAAAACAAAACCAAGTGTGAAGGCTGTAGAATGCTCAGCTGAAAACCCCCCACATCGCACAGAACAATGAACTTGGTGAATTTCAGAGCTATCTGAATTGTTTCATTATAAATGTGGTTCATGTAAAGACATAAAAAGAAAACCAAGGAAAGGAAGTCTCAGTATTGTTTGGTTTTACTGACAGTTTAAGAAAATGGGCATTAGTAAATACAGACCAAGATGCTACAGGAAGACAAATAACATAAGAGTCTGAGTCCTGGTCTAAATCACATTGGAATAAAAAGTAAAAGAAAACTCAACAAACAAGCAAAACAAAAATCAGCCCTTCTCCCCTCTCCCTCCCCCCTCCAAAAACCCCCACCAAAACCTTCTCTGCTTTTTGATATATCTAAGCTGGTAAAACATCTGTGGATGGTGCAGATAGGGATCCAGTAAAAAGTTCTTCTGACAGTTTGATTTATGTCATCAGTTAGTGAAACTAAAGACAAAAAAAAGTCATCCTGTTGGATATGTGTTTAGAGGTGCTTTTTCAGCATACTTAAACCATCAGAACTAATTCAATAAAGGAACTATACTTTGCTGTAGTAAGGGCATGAAAGAGTGAGAGGTGATCTAAAACCAAACACTTGGTAATGCAGGAGAGGAGAGGAATAAAACATGAAGTGGACAGAAAAGGTTATTTAGAGATTTAAAATATCTAGGGAATACTTAGGCAGATTCTGTTGTCATCATCACATCATTGCTGACTCACCTTTCTGCAAGTCCCGCCAACACTGTGTAAGTCAAGGCAAATTTGCAAGATGTGCAGTTCAGCACAGGACAGCCCTGACTACAGCATGAAAGAGAAGAAAGATGTGAAAGACATGAAAAAAGACACTGAAAATAGAGAACACCTGAACTTAAGGCCAAGGAAAATAAAAACTGAGGTGTTAATTTTTACTACTAGGAATTTGAGAAGGAAAGGTAGATAGCACTAAATTGAACAGGTGCCCATCTTTAATACAGCAGCAGACAGAAAGGATGCTGAAGCTGCTCAGAGCACATAGCAAAATCACGTAGCCCCAGAGGGACTAGGGAGACAAGTGGGTCAAACTTGAGAGCTAAGATAAAACTGTGGTGTGAATAATCAACAGAAAATCTGTAGTTTGCCTGTGATCCTGCAAGGCTTCCAAGAGAGGAGCATGACAAGAAAGCTGTTTTTTGTGAGAGGGTAAAGGAGCTTGGCCTAAGGCTTTTCAAGAAAGATAATGACCCACCTACAGATTTGTTTCTTCTGCCTCTCAGGAGAACTGGTACCCATGTATTTTATAACTAAATAAATAATACCATGGAAATATTCTGCATAGATAATTTCCTATTAAATGGTAAAAAAAATCAGAGGGCTTTGAATCTCAGTTTTTGCTGGTCTAAAAAAAGCAATATACTGTGCATACTAAATATTTCTACAATCTTTTCTTCCTTCGAAAACAAATATTTTCATTAAGACTAAAGTCAACTCAGAGCTTTCTTCACACTGTTTCACAAAATACCTTTCTTTTTTTTACAAAGCTGTAACAGTTACAGTGGAATCCATTCACAAAGGTATCCCATGGTTGAAGGTAAAGCATCCAGCCAACCATCACAATACAAGCTGGACTTGATGTTGAAACAGAGAGAAGCTTAGTTATGCCACTTGACTACAAACTTTGACTTCCCTCTTGCCAGACACAGCTAGTTCCAGCTGTCTCCAGTGGACACACTGCAGGACAGAGCTAAGGCTGAGGTGAGGGCCTAGCTTGTCTGAGAGGCACTTTAATGAAAAATGCTATATAAGAAAGTATAAAAATTATGTCTGGCAGTGAGGAGTGAGGGGAAAAAGTACAAGAAATAGCCCTGTGAACACCAAGGTCAGAGAAGGAAAGGGAGGATGTGATCCAAGGTTAAGCACAGATTCCTGTCAGGAATGGCAACTCATGGAGGACCCATGATAGAGGAGAACATGAGAGGGAGCAATGGAGAGGAGCCTGAAGGTCGTGATTGTGAGGCCACCAGGTGTTCTCCACCACCCTGAAGGCACTCAGTTTAGCAGATGGTCACTTCTAACAGGGCAGAAGAAGAGTCTGGAGTGAAGAAGAGGAGCTAAGCCTGGGAAAGAGATGGGGAGGAGAGGGAGGAAGATGTTTTCTAGAGATGTGCAAATATTTCCCTCTTTTTGATTTGTTTCCCAATATCTGAATCAGTACTCAAATATGCGTGTTTAAGTGGTAACAATGAAAGTTAAATTCCCTGAGCTGAGTCAGTTTTGTCTGTGACAGTAATTTGTAAACGATTCTTCTGTCTACCTAAATCCACAGGCTTTCTCACTCCTGCTCTTCCTAATTCCTCTTCTCCTCCTCCTGAACGGGGAAAGCAAGTTATTGACTGTCACTGTGGGTGCTTGGCTTTCAGCCCAACCTACACCACTGATGTATCTTCATTTACTGCCTTGAAGATGATGATGCAAAAAATGAAGAACACAGAAGAATATAAATAATGAAACAAGCAGGAAAAAAACCACAAACACTTCTTCTTTAAATATGTTCAAAGAAAAAGCCAGAATGAATACTAGTAATTTCAGCAGAACAGACCTTAGGAAGTTTAAGAAAGAAAAGGAAAAAAAGAGTGAAAATTTAAAATTAGTATCCATAAGCTTTATAATATTATTTCAATTACTGCAGAAATATAGGAACTTTACAACAGACCTTAACAGTTATTTTGCTGTTGTCCCCTGTCTCATCACTTTGCATTTTTAAGAACAGAAGGTATAGTGGTTTTATGTGGCATGTTGCCCATGATGGAGCAGGTTTCTGGCAGGAACCAGGTGATGATGTGGGCATGAATTTCATGAAGAACTGCAGTTAGTAGCCTGGATTCATGTTGGAGCAATTTGCAAAGGACTATCCCCCATGGGATAGACTCCGTGCTGGGGCAGGGGAAGAGTATGAGGACGAAGAAGCAGCAGAGACAACATGCAATAAGCTGGCCATGAACCCCATTCTCTGTCCCTGTGTGCTGCTGGATGGGAAGGAGGTAAAAAAAAATTGTGAGTGAAGTTAAGCATGAGAAGAAAGAAGGAGTGGGAGGAAAATGCTTTGAGATTTGTTTTTACTTCTCATTTTCCTGCTCTGACTTTTGATTGGCAATTAATTAAATCAATTTCCCCAGGCTGACTGTTTTGCTCATGACAGTAATGGATGAGTGATCTCTCCCAGTCCTGTCTTTATATTGACTCATGAGCATTTTGTTGTATTTCCTTTCCCCAGTCCAGAAGAAGAGGAGTGATAGAGCAGTAACGCAATCGGGGGCTTGTTATCACAAGCCTCGGCGTGCCCTCGGGCAGAGGGGATGCAGCGTTAGCCTCCACAGCATCCTCGCTGGACGACTCTGTGGAATTGGTGTGAGATAGATGCGTGCGCTGGCTCCTCCTCAGAGGAAGCACGTCGGGTGGCCGCTGAATTAGGCCTGCATCAGCCTGGAAGCAAAGAAGGTGAGAGGGGCCTCTGGTGTGGGTTCCAGCAGGTTTATTTGCAGGAGGGTCCAGGGACCAGCAAAAGGCCCTGAGAAGTACAGGACACAACCTTTTATGTGGGGGTGGAGCAAGGTGGGGAAAAGGAAAACAACCAATGGGGTACAGGCAGAGGGGAGCATACAATTTTTCAGAACCAACAGGGAGAACAGGGAGGCAGGAGTCACAACAGGGAACCAACTAACAACTAAGAAAGGGAGAACTTTCTGGAACAGGGGGAGGTAACTTAGGATTGGGAGCCACCCAGGGAGAGGTAACCTAGACCTCAGTGATCTCTTCTGGTCCTCTTTCTAACCCACTGTCCTGGGCGGGGAAATCCACCCAGTGGATGGCCCTGGTTTGACTGACATTTGATGGTCTCAGCCCAAGAGTAGGCTGAGCCACCCCAACAGACCAGCTTGGTGGACACCTTGTGGCTAGCTAATGTCAACCCGCTACAGCAGGCTATTAAAACTAGTACCTGCCAGGTGAATCTGTAAAAAAACTATGGTATAAAAAGAATACATAGGCACTCAAAACATCAGAATCCCTTAACGCTTGATCTAGGTATTCTTCACTGGTGAATGCTATCTCCTTTCCAAACCTTTGTAGCAGAGCCTTCCTTGCTTAGATTTTGTATTTATTCTTGGGTGAAATCCTGTTTGTTTGAAACTCTCTTTCAGCTCATTGTATTTCCAATAACCTGCCTTTTCCTGTTTCTCCCCCTGTCTGTGTTTAGGCCGAAAAATTCCATTTTCTTCTAACATCTTGTATAGTATAGGGGGTTTGTGTGAAAGTACTATATAATTAATGTGACATGAACTTGTTTTGTTGTGTAACTTAGTTACTTTGCCTCATAAGTTCATTACAAATCCCAGCTGGAGAGACCCCTGTTCTTCCTCACCCATTATTTTATTTTTGCCTTCTCTTACTGTTTATCTCCAGTTCTGTTATTAATGTTACAAAGTGCTTGACAATGGTTTCCATGGAAAAGTAATGTATTCAATTTTGAATACTGTATTACTGAGACAACAGAACAATCACATTTAGGAAAGCACTCAATTAGCAATTTCAAGTAATCGCTATTTAAAAATCTCCAGTCTTGCCTCAAGTGAAAGGGTAAGTGGGGATGCTGAACTTATATTCCTTATGCCATTCATTACTTTGTGTTGCTTTCTTATATCTGCCTTAATTTCTTTCCCTAAATTAAAGTCATAACCATTTTCATCTTTCCATATATAGAAGCAACTTTAAACCCGTAAAAGTTGTCACCTGTTTTGAAGCACAATGTTTTTCACTATAGCATCCTTGAAAATAGCAGGTCTAATGTTATTTTTCATCCCACTTTTCCATTTCATAATTAATAAACAGTAGGTTTTAAGTTACTTTGAAAGCAAAAGTAAAATGCTGAAGTACATTACCAAATTTCTGTTTTGTTTTGGTCAATAAAACATAGAGCCTATTTTATAAATAAAATACAGCACAAGTAAATAAGTCCGACCAAAAAAAATCCCCCAAAAACCCACAAACAAAGCAAACCAAAAAGCTCCCATGACAATCATCATAAGTTATTAGTTAATTGGGAGAAAATATACAAATTCTGTCAGGCTTTTTGCACTGCTTCGTTTTAAAAAATAGCTAAAAGAAAAATCAGATGTCAAAATATGATCTGTGTTAAACCTAAACCTTGAATTTCAAAATGAAATATCGGTTTTAATTGATAATTGGAAAGTAAGTATTAATTGTTAGAATCATAATAAATATTTGGTCTTATCTATTGAAATATTTCCTTTCATGAAGAAGAAAAGAAGCTTTTATTCAAACACTAATAATTTATTTGTATCTTTTTTCTAGTACCAAAAATCCTGACATCAAGATCAGCAAAGAAGGAGGGAAAGAAGGTACTCCGGGTGGTGGAACAGGTATTTCCCCGTGACTCAAGGAGAAGACCATGATAAAGCAGGTTGTCCCCCTGTAGCCCTGAAGCCTGAGGACAGCAGGTGGAGAGTCATCAGAAGTACTTCAAGAGCCCGCACTGGAGCAGACTCCTGGCCTGTGGAGAGAAATTAATGCAGGAACATGTTTTCTGGAAGGAACTGTGTCCCATGGGGAATCCAGGATGGAGCAGTTTCTTCCTGAGGGACTGTACCTCCTGGAAAGGACCCATGCTGAAACAGTTCTTGGAACACCATAGCCTCTGGAAAGGACCCATATTGGAGCTGTTTATGAAAGACTGTCTCCTGTGGGAGGGACCCCACTAAAGCAAGGGTGTAGCATAGGGAGGGAAGAGTCATGAGTCATTAGTGGAGTCCGGAAAGAAGGGTGGTGGGAAGCTGGTTTTAATTTTGGTTTTGTTTCTCACTTTCCTACTCTAATTTTAATTGGTAATAAATTAAATTAATCTTTCCCAAGTTGAGTTTTGCCCATGAGGGTAGTGTGTGATCTCCTTATTCTTGTCTTGAGCTGCAAACTTTTTCATTGTATTTTCTCCCCCTGTCCTTCTGAGGAGGAGGAGTGAGAGTGAGACTTGGTGGGTACCTGTCAGGCAGCCAAGGTCCACCTACCATGGTCCTTTGACATTCCTGTTTTTGTGAGAAGTGAGTGGTAATCTACTCATACACTTTTACTTGCACTGTATAATTGAGATGATGACTGCTTTCTTCATGATTATAGTGACTTATTACAAACTCTTCAGGATATAAATTTGATAAAAATCAGGTGTTTGTTAAATAGTCAGTGCTAAGCTCATTGTAAGAAGTACTCTTAAGAGTCATTAATCAGCTACATTCAGGTAACTGTTTCAAATGACCATGTATTTCTCTAGCACTTGGCCTTTTTAAAGGGAGAACACCTAGCAAATTAAGTCATCATTTATTTTAATTCAGAGTTCACAGACTGCTTTGGACTCATAGTTCTGTTCTTGTACACAGTTATTAGTTCTGACTGGTTTTACCCATTTTTTTTCCCCACAGTCTCTGACTAAATTTGGGCATGTGTTTATGCATGGCTAATGTGCACCTCAGGATTCGTGTTCCAAAGCTCAGCATGCCATGTAGATGTGAGCAGAAACTGTGGCAGTTTCTCTGTCAACTGTCAGTGCAAAGAGTCAGACTGAGAGAAGTATCAGGACATGGGGAAGAATTTCTTCACAGAAAGGTTTGTTAAGCCTTGGAATGGACTGCTCAGTGGTGTGGCTAAGTGGTGTGACACCTGGAAATGTTCAACAAATGACTATGTGGCACTTAGGGTAGTTGATATGATGGTGTTCAGTCAAAGGCTGTACTCCATGGTCTCAGAGGTAATTTCCAACGTAAATGATTCTGTGATCCTGTAATCCTGTAAAGAATGGAGGTGCCTTATATGAGATGCTAACAAAAATTATTCACCACTGTCCAAAAATGGAATTATCAGAATGTGTTGGAGTGATTTATGGTGATAGTCTGTTCCATGATCCTCTGCTTTGTGCCCAAAAATGGTTGCAGTATCTTTAAGGCCTGGGACTGGGTGTGTGTGGGGCTGGGGAGCAGGGAGTTTGGGGTTTTTTGCAGGCACTTTTGAAGACTCATTTCCCAGGTGAGTCTGTGAAGTTTGGTTTTGCTTGGCTAGCTTGGTTTTGTTGGCCCAGGCAAAAAGCTTTTCCCTTCCCTGGCTTGGAGAAGCTGCAGAAGGAATCTTACAGCTGCCTTGAGGTGAACTCAACTGCTGCAGGTCTGAGACTGGAGGAGTGGGACTGGTGGGAGCAGGGCTGCCCCGTTCCAGCCCCAAGCCTCAGGGAGCCAAGGGAGAGAAAGCACACCAAGAGGCTCCAGACCAGATTTTTTGCCTGCCATGACTGCTGTGGAGCAGAGGTTGATGCCAGAGAGCCACCAGGTTTTTTGCCTTCTGCTGGAACTCCTCCATGGAAGCTCCACTTCCCTTAGAGTGAAAGCTGATGCCATTTCACACCACGTGTTGGGTACACCAGATACACTGGGTACAGTCAAACAAAGGACCGTCAAGATGATGAAGGGACTGGAGTATTTCTCTTAGCTGGAAAGGCTCAGGACTGTTCAACCTAGAGGAGAGGATGCTTCACAGGTTCTTTACAGTGGTGCCTAGTGATGGGACTAAATGCAATGGGCATGAACTAGAACACAGAAGACTCCATCTGAACACCTGGAAGCACTTTTTCAACTGTGAAAGTGGCTGAGCACTGGCACAGGTTGCCCGGGGGGACTATGGAGCATCTATTCTTGGAGATACTCAAAAGACATCTTTACATGTCTCAACAGGCAACAGGCTCGAGGTGGCCCTGCTTGAGCAGCACAATGGACTAGAAGACCTCCAGGGACCCATTCCAGCCTCAATAATTCTATGATTCTATGCTTTTAGGTTTAAGTAAAGTTCTGTGCTGCAACATCCCAGTAAGTGGCAGATAATTAAGATAAGAAGCTGTTACAGAAATCCTTACATTTAATAAAGTTGATTGTTGCAAACAGAGCTAAATTCAAAGTATTAAGAATGATAATTTATTATGAAGTGTCCTATCTGGAAAACTTTAGTTCACTAGAATCTACTTTTCATGTGGGCTTTAACAAATAATGTTTCTAGAAATACAATGAGTGGCTCTGCATTAGGGAATTTGGAAGGTGAGACTATGATTCCACAACTGAACTCACTTCCAAATAGTTAGTGGTTAATACACTGTTCCCATACAAATAGGTAAGTTTATTTCTATTACCCACTCCATTCAGGCTAAATAAAAGTAGCCTTAGGGTATTTTCAAGCCTCATTTGTAAACTATTACAACAGTATTGTGTGAAGAAGTCTAAATTGGAATCATCATTGGACCCATGACTGAAAACTCGGTTCACAAATTTATCTATACTTTATTAGAATGATTAAATGAGCAAGAATAGTCAGAGGAAGCACAAAAGAGGAAATGAGGTAAACAAAGTTGCAAGACTGAACAGATCTGTAAAAGGCCTTTTTTTTTTAATTCAGAGTAAGTCAGATATGCAATATAATTTACCACTCTGTACTTTAAACCTCAATATTTTTCTTTGATACGAACAGGAAATATGGAGTTTAAGGATTACACATCCAGAATTTTCAGTTTCCACAACTGTCTAATTGTGACACTAGACAAATCATGTGAACTCTAATTTAGATATGCTTCTGAACAACCATTCTCAAGTTTCGTTACTGAAATTAACCTGAAGAAATGTATATGCACAATGTAAAAGTAGCTCAAGAACATGTAAGTATAAACCCCAGTAAATGACACACACTTTCCAGAAAGTGAACTTACTAAAGAAATTAAATAATGCTCCAAAGAATCTGTAAGTTGCAGTAATAGACTACAAATGAAGGAATGGTCTTCAGGCTTTTTTCCAGTTTGAAAGCCTAGAACTTATTTTAAGTCTCTGCAAAGGCAAATGGCTTTGTTACTACTCTGTAGGGTGTTGTGTAGTCCAGCCAGCCAGTTCTTTTAGGTTTTAGCTGACTGTCATAAAGTAGTATCAAACTTAAACCAATGATTATGTTGTAAAAAATTACCAAAAAACCCCAGACATTCTTTTCTTCTAGGAATTATTAATTCCTGCTTCATAAATCTTAAATGCCAATATTTGGAGCCACCAATAGAATACAGAAATCCAAAAGAAAATTTATCATCTGTTCGTACTAGGAAGATGTAATACTGAGAACTTCCCTAACTGACTTCCAAATGGGCTGTTTTTCAACATGTGAAAAGAGCTTGTGAGTACTATGTCACTAGTGATTTTTTTAAAATCATATATATTAAGGAAGGAATTCTGAAGAAGTAATTTTGAAAGGCATAAGTAATGAAATCATAGAATATCCTGAATCAGAAGAGACCACAAGGATCATCAAAATCCAAGTCCCAGTTGACAGGAATTTGCTGTGAACTAAGTTCTGGAAATGGCAAGTATAACATGTCAAGTACTAACAGAACTTCTCTAAATTATTCTGCCAGTGTTCCCTGTCCTGACCTGGATAAAGTATATTCTTCCTTTTAAATTGAACTGTAACTCACTATTATAGTGTGTTCACGCTTTTGATTGATCTGGGCAGACAAAAATGAGAATTGTGCCATGTCTGATACAGTTTATTAACAAACATATCTATGAGTAACCTATGAAGTTTATGAAATTCTATTTATCATTAAATGTACCTAGCAATATATTATCTCATCAGATTATTTTATGAACAACAAAAAAAAAGAAACATGAGTTAGAAAGAGAATTTAAATCATTAAATGAGGTATATTGATAAGTATCTCTACAGAGCAAAATGTATATTGCAGGCAAAAAAGCCAATAATATTTCACATTTTTATACAATATAAAATTATATAATGTCTTTTCAATCTCCTCTTTTACATATATGCTGGGGTACCACTAGACTTCTGTAGAAGTCAAATCCAGAAATAATATAGTGAAAAAAATGACTGGTTTTGGTTGAGTTTTTGGCAATTATCTGAATTGGGATATACTCCTATATTGTAGGAGCAAAAATTGCTTGTGGCTTATAAAATCTAAAAATATGTTCATATAACATATATAAATACAATCCTATAGTAAATCTGAATTTTTATTCAGTAAGAATAATTCTGCTAAAAGAGTTATTTATTCAACTCTCATTATTAATGAATTAAAAAGGGAGGTGGTTGTTTGCTATATGTGAAATTTGTGAGCCTCTGTTTCCAAGGAGAACATTTTTTAAACATTTTTTTCTGGCTTTCCCCTTATCTGTCCTACATACTATATTTTCCTGATAATTTGTTTGTCCTGCAGAAAGCAAAGTTTACACAGAAGTTCACTGACAAATTTAAATTAAAACTAAAAAGACAACCTCTGGCTTTAAAGCCATGAAAAAGGAATTGCTATAAAATAATATTAAAATATATTTCAAGATTTGTTGTAGTTTCAAGGTGTGCATATTACCAATACCAAAGGAAAAACAGAAATGATAATGTACTGCCTTCTCTCCTTCTGCCAAAGAAATAGAAAAAAAACCAAATGCTGTAAATCAGCTATAAGGTAGGGGAGTTTAACTGAGCTGATCAGAGAAGCAGGGAAGTGTCCTAATTTGGCAGGAAAAAACAGTAACTTGGAAAACAAGTTAGATTAAAGAGTTTTTCAGCACAACACTGGAACAATGCTTGAAGTCTGAGGATATCCTCTGAAATCTTCTCAAGAATACTAGTAACATGTCATACTTCAATATATTTACAAAAAGGATATATTTTCTTACTCATATGTTCAAAAAATAGAGAATAATTCGAAATTTGAATAAAATTATTTTATGCTAACCCTATTTTTTTTTTTTTTGGAGGGCAGGAAAATTCTTGTGGTAGTAGATAATTTCTCTATATAACAAACTATCATTCCTAAGAGCACTGGATCTTCACATTGAGTGCATGTCCCACATTATAGGTGGTTCAGATACCTAAAGTCAGGGTATATATGTTGAGGAATGGTTAGAGGATCAGGGACACGGGTCCCTGGAAGAGCTGTACAAGCAAACACCTTTTTAGCTTGACATAAGCAGGCCTCTTGCTAACTGCAAAAATCAGCAGGCCTCTTGCTAGCTGCAGAAAAAGGAAATCGTGAGAACAGAAATCATGAGAATAAAGAAAGAAGGCAAGGACACAAACACAGTGTTCTTGACAATCCTGTTATAGATAAACAACAGGACGTGCTGACAAGATGTACTGACCATGAGAGATGAGGAAGAACCCTGGTTTTCCCAAATCGCAACATAATACGTGCAAAATGTAGCTTTTTATCCAGCATCAATAGAGAAGTGACAAGTATGCATATTTGAGTGTATAAAAGCAGAATCCTGATTCCAATAAACTGAAGCTTGCATTATCAATCACACTGATTGTCTGCATGTCTTCCCTCGCTGGAGTCAACGTCATATATATATACTGCAGAATGTAGAACAGTGAAATAAATAAGATTAGATACTGTGACTAAGTAAGAAGGAAGCTGTACTGCACAGGAAGTAGAAACAGGAGCGGAAAATTACTGTGTAAATACAAAGACCATGGAAACTGGACAATCTAAAGGACTTCGCTTGATTGCTGGAAAAAAAAAACAAAAACGTGTCTCTGAGGAATAATAGATATATAAATATAAAAGCAACAATAGCAGCTATGCTTGTTAATACATAGAATTATCTTGATACTGAGGAACAAACTGGGTACATTAAACAAAGCAAACGTAGAACAGAGAAGAGTAAGTACAACTTAAGAGCCAGAACAGAATAATTAGAAATGCAAATGTGAGATTACTGAGATATTAGTATAAACCTGAAAAGAATTATTGAGGAAAAGACCAAAATTTCGAGAAAGGCATCTACTTTGGAAGTTGGTAATAAGTAGCTGAAAGAAACAAGACAGGATTTCAATATTTTTCAAAGTCCCATATTGAAATATGTAGTCTAGATACAGCTGGTTATTTCAGCCTTTAGTCACCCGCAGCATGAAAAGGCAAGACAGATGTTTAGAGAAGCAAATCAGGGTTAAGGATGGTTTGGTTTATGCTGTTTTGCAAATAGTGAAGGAAACTGTTGATCCCATATTATAGTCATGAAACATTATAGTTATGAAATGAATAATACCACAAACACAAAGTCAGTAAACTCCTTGCTTCTAGTAACTTCTCAGGAAGTCATAAATCAAACTTAAATCTACAGTACAGTTCACTACAAAACTTAGTAATGTGAGAATCAAACCAACCTGACTTTACTGAAGAAAAGTAGGGACTAGAAGATTTATGTCCAAATTCTGGAGACTGTAAAAAAATTGAATGCAGCAGTTAAGTGCTATAAAACAATGGGAAGTTTCAAATAATATACATATAGATATATATACACACACACACATATAGGGAAGATGTATTGTGTCTCAGTACTAGCAGACTTAAGCATGACGATATACAGAACAAAATGTCAGAAGAAGTTACTTATTTTTTATAGATTGCAAGCAGTGAAACAGTAGTAAATGAAATACAGCAATGAAAAGGGCACTATTAAATTAATATGACTCTGTGGATACAGTCTTTGTATTAGAACTGTATCATAGACACAAAACAGGAAAGGCATCTTTCTGGAAAATGGTCAGCTTTTAGAAACTGGCCTTTCAGTACAAGATGTTAACAAAAGCTATCCTCCAGGGAAAAATACCTCAGATCTGTCAAATGAAATGCACAGACAACAGTATGGGGAAAGTATGGGGTGAGATTCTAAAATGAAAGGGGGAACAGTAAAGCACCAGAAAGTTGAGAAGTTCAGAAAAAGGATTGATGCCACAAAACCCAGTTTTAAGATTTAAAGAAATTATAAAATTTAACCCCACCCAGAAATAACAAGAACAAGGACATCAACCAAAAAACCAACCAAACAAAAACCCCCACAAGCCAAAATAAAAACTCAGCAATGAAAATTAACACCCCCAGGTCCTCATCCTTATACATACATATAAATATCGAGAGGTAAAGCAGGTCTCTTGAGTCTGATAGAGTTAATTCCATAGCTGCTATGGAATTGTTTATGTGCATGTTTTTGGGGTAGAATTGGAGACAGAAAAACTCTGAACAGTTTTTCTTCTCTGTTGTCCTTCAGATTTCATAATAAACTAAACAAATTACTTAGTCTACCATTTGGGAACTTGGCTGAAAGTACTAATAATTTTTTCCAGAAAGTTTAACCAGGTGCATGTTAAGAAAATCCTGGAATATCAATAAGAGGATGGAGATCTTAGAAGTGTTTTAAAAATAGCTTGGTGACCCTACCATTGGGTAGACGATGACAGGAAATTATGTTTTAATGACATGTGTAGTGATAGATTTAGTTAATTTTCAGGCCTGGCTAGAAATGTCTCAGGCTATTACAGTTCTAGTCAATCACGCAATTTGTTATTATCAAAAAGATTGGAATGCTGATTCTGTCAAAAGATGTTCCCGAGAATGCCATAGCTGTCTGCAGCAAATAGCAAGAGATTTGACAACTCAAAGGCAGAATTATGTATTTACACAGTCTGTGTAAAGCTAGAGGGCTAATTTGAAAAGCAATCCAGATTCCCCTCGGAAAAAATCTCAGCAATTGCAGAAGTGTTAATTGACTTGGAGGAACAAGAAGTAATTCAAAAATGCAATTCAATAACTTACCAGCATAGTAGGTTATGAAAGGCAGATGTCTTACAGAGACAAACAATGACTGTTATATTTAAATGCCGTAACTCCTATCTGCTCTGGTGGTGTCATCCTATGGACACAAGCAGCTATTGGAAATAAGATGTAGCTGTTTTCTATAAAAAAGATATCCAGTGCATTATCACCCCTCTGCTGTTATGAAGAGAATCAGTGTAAGTTTGCCTTAACCATTAGGAATTTCATGACTGTTGCTTCTTGTAGAAATAGAAAAAGTTTTTGTGCAACACTTCTCATGATTGCTAAGGCCTCCGACATTTTTTAGGTATGTCAACATATTAACACTAATTGTAGTGGTTTTTCAACTCAGATTAATTACAGTCTATTTATCTAAATTTGCTAGGGAGTTTCAAAGTAATGCAGTACTATCCTTCCCTTCAATATCTATTACTGTTTCGTAATGTCACACATTTCTTCAAAACTTGTATTCTCGAGTGAGATGGCTGTATTATAGCAAAGGAAAAAGAGCATGAGAGATTCTGTAACTCTCCTCATAAGAGCTTTATAAGCTTTAGTTAATATTTTTAGACTATTTGGAAATCTTTCAGTGCCTGGTTACCAGAAGATATTCATAAAATCATATAATATTCTGAGTTGGAAGGGACCCATAAGGATTATCGAATCCAACTCTTATTGGTTATGTTCTGAATTACAGTGAACATTATTATGTTATCCTAAACCCATAAGAATTTGGGGATATTACAGTGGAATGCAACAATAGTTCTCCACAAAGTAACTCTTTATGCAAATTTAAAAAAAAAAAATTCCATAGCAACTTTTTTTTACAATTTGATAGTCCATCAGTTGGTTACATTGATTTACAATTATTTAAAGAGAGGTTTCAAGAAAGAAACATATAGTTAAAGTTTCTTCTAATGTATTCTGTGTCCAATGTCCAATGTCTGAATCAGTAGGGCACTTGGTTGCACTTTCACCATAATAGAGACTTTCAGCAACTTTTCCTTTCTATTATCTCCAGTATTGAAAAGTGTTGTTTTCAGTTTGCATTGAAATGATAAAAATGCTAAGCAAGTTTCAGAGATCATTTAAGTATTTTACAACTCCTAGCAAATTTTTCTTTATAATTTTTAATTGATTTTGAGATTTATTTATTAACTTAGTTAGGGGTTTATTTTGTGAGGAATAGAAATTGTAAACCGATGTTGCAAATTAAAAACTCTATTTTAATAAATATGATAATAAAATGTGTGTAATTCCTAAGTTATACTAGTCATATTTTAATGAAGTTTTGTCTACAATATCTCCTAGAGTTTTTGTAAGGGAGTTCATTGGCATTCCCCAAAGACTCTCCTGTGTTTTAAGTACCTGTTTCAGCCCCATTCAAAATGCACCTAGAAGGCAGAATCCTTGGAAAATAACTCCTCCTTATTTTAATTACTTCACTTTGTTTTCCTGGGACTCTGATTTTTCCCTTATTCTCTGCTGGACAGTTTCAACTTCAGAATACATTGGGAGGACTTTCCACCGAGGCCTTGGCCCTGGAGGTGGGCCCACCACCCTGTCCCAGCTCCAAGGAGGGGGAGAGAGAGATCTACGGAAGGACTCTGAAATTTTCCCAGACTTCTCTCAGAAATGAGCAAGAGGTTTTATTATTTAGCATTATTATTCTTTTCCTGTGTGTTTGTTAAATAAATAGTTTTTGTCTCTTTCACTTTCCTTCAAGGAAAATTCATTTTTTTCTCGAACCTGGTGGGGGAGGGCTGGTTGTAGCCTGCCTTTCATCAGAGGATATATTTCCAAATTTGCCCAAACCAGCACATCATTTCAGATATTGAAAAGGAAAATATACTAGTGGGAGTTCAATTCAGGGATTTTAAATGCACAAAGATATGATCACAACATTATTGCAGCTGAAAATAATCGTTGGTGATATAACTTCAAATGGTTATTGTGTAGCACCTCTCTTCTGTCTAGCAGCAATATGGTGACACCAAGCACTTACATCAATGATTAGTTGAGGACTCCTGTATTTATGCCTGGAGTGGTCTTTTCCTGATGGTCTGCTCCTCTTTGAAAGGATCAGTTGTTGAAACACTGCAGCCTATGTGGAGAACCCACACTGAAAGACTCTTTTCTGTGGTAGGGACCCCACAACAGAACAGGGAAACAAGAGGAAGTAAAAGAGTGGCGAAGATAAAGTGTTATGAGCTGACGACAATCCCTGTTCCCCATTCCACTGAATCCACATGAGGAGAAACAGGTTGAAGGGCCATGAGTGAAGTTGAGCTTGGTAAGAAGGGTGGTAGGAAGGTGATTTTAGTTTTGTTTCTAAATATCCTAGTCTATTTTAAATTATTCTAATTAATTAATTTTATTAATCTAAATTAATTAATTTAATTTAATTACTCTTTCCCAAGTCAGGATTGTTTTGCCCATGAAGGGTAGTTCATGAGCAATCTCCCTATTCTTATATTGACCTACAAGATCCTTTTTTTATCATCAGCAGGTTCATGGATGCTGCCTGCTGCATTATTTTGGCAAATTCTCAAAAAGTTTGTGATGAGAAAGTACTTCCTTTCAGTTCTGTTGCCATCTTCCTACCTGGTTTTGCGTACAGTAATACTTTGTCTTTCATGCCAGTAGAGTGATTTAAAATGCTAATCATAAAACATGTTTTCCCACCAGATACAGATTTTTCCCTCTGTCTCTCAGCTGCGGGGTTAAGAGCTTCTCACTCAACCCAGTGCAGAGCTGGTCATGTTAGCGCAGTCCACCACCACCACCAAGGGAAATAAGTCACCTGCTTTCCCACAGAACTAAAAAGAAGTGGGTTTGGATTGAAAGAGGTATTTGGTAGAAATACAGCATCAACATCTGTATATTCTTTCAAGTTGCTTGGTCAGTGAGGCCATACTTAAACTGTCAGGCACAGTGAATGATGGTACTGATTTATAACTGCTATGAAACTGGGAGCATCTCCCCTGAATCAATTCTGCTATCTAACTCTGAACATTTCTAGCTCCTTGGTATATTGTTCTCTCTCAGAAGAAAAAAGAACATAGAAGAACTTACACAGCCTGAAAAAGCATTCAGTAGTTCAATGCTGAAGAAAATTTTTCATCTTACACATCAGTTGCAGGAGAAGAGATGCAAATTCATATGAAACTGCCGAATATATGTTCTTTATGAAATTCCACACTTTTTGAAGTAAAACTTGCTGAACAAAAGCCATTTTTTATTTCTCTTCCATTAAACACAAAGGTTCATTTTTAGCAGAATAAATATTTTTTAAATAAATGAAACTGCAGAACTTCATAGAGGACAAATAATATTTTAAGAAATGTTTATTAAAAAAAACCAAAAAAACAAACTAGCTGCCTTAAAAGGATCAAAAATATATCACAAATTACATTTTCAAGATGACATTCATAGTTAGAAGTGGCATTTAAAAACATATTCATAAAGAATAATAGGTCAGCAAAAGTCTACAGTTTTTGACATGCATTATATGGATTATTCTGCCACATTTATTTGCAGTGAGAGATTGATTTCTCATGGCAAGCACTGTATATCTGTCATTTTAAAATTGAATAATGTTAACAATTCTGGTAAAAAATATACAGATGCTTCCATATTTGAGCCAATACCATTCAGGAAATGACATTAAGTCTTTAAGTAAAACCCAGAGGAGCAAAATGCTTATTTGAGATGTATTGACAATGGAACATTCATCACAGCCTATCTATTTTCTATTTGAAACTCTTTGTATTATAAGAAAGGGAAAGAAACTTTCACTTTAAACTCTATTAGATAGGCAGTGTAATGCAGTTATTCAGGAAGATTTAAGAGAAGATGCTTTGTACTGACTAGAATGGGGAAATAAGATCAATATTTTCATCTCTGCTTCCATTTAATAAGCAAGTCACTGACTTTGCAGAAATTATAGCAGACAAGAAAACATAGGTATGCTTTGAGTGTATAAGTCAAGGAGAAAACATAAAATTTTTAATTGCTTTTATTTTATGGTTAGCACACATTTTGATTTTATGATTATCTTAAGATAAGATACACTATAATTTCTCCAGATATATGTCTATGAAAAAAAAATCTTACTGAAAGTAGCTATTAAGTTTTGTTTTTTTCTTTACTGGATGTTTTTGGTGGCAGTTGCTGTTTCTGGTTTTGTCAAATGATTAGTTTATATTTCCTTTTTAGTCTACTACAGGAAGAAAATCCTCTTTCACAGGCATGGGCCAATCTCAAAGTATTTTCAATTATCAAACTATACTTAATGGTGTATGATTAATGCATTATGTTTTTCAATTATCTTATTTTTTCCCTTTAATTAAGAGGAAAAAAAAAACTTTAAAAATAATTTACTAGATGGAAAGAGCTATTAACTTCAGACTTTAGTGGGAAAGCATGAAAGAGCTGAAAAATAAGGAAGAATTTCTAAAGAATACAATGTTTTGAAGACTTAGAATCCATTTTAAAGTATCTTCAACTTAAATCCACTTCCACATATTCCATAATACTTAATAAGTGGTATCACAAATGCTTGTACCAGAAAGATATATTTTCTCCTTACAAAGGATTTATCAAGCATGTCTTTCAAAAATGTCAGACAAATGAGAGCTTCATCTCGTAATGCACCTCTAAGACCTTGCAGGTCTATGTAGAAATTGATTCTGCACTTTGGTGACATAAAGTCAATTGAAATGTTGAGCTACTTGAATTTGATAAAATTTAAAAATTTTAAAATTTACTGCATCAGTAAACATTATTTGGATATGGTAAAGATTACTTAGTTTAATCTTCATTTCTGTGTTTCTTTTGTAGAACCCTATAGTGTTTTACATCTAGACTTAACTAATTTGAATGAATGGTAAATAACAAAATGCAGCAGCCAAAATCAGGCTTCCTTCTATAGTTTTTAACTGGCAAGTGCTGCATATTTCAATAGTGCACGATTTTTAAAAAATTTCATTAGTACATCATTGATTGCTCATTTTTTATCTCTCAAAACAATTTAACACAGTGTCTTTCATGCAGAGAATAACATATTCATATTATTTGATTTTTGATTAAACCAAGTGACCCTTTAAATTTGCAATAGGGTTTTTAAATTTTGCATGAGTTTCTTTACTGCTGTTCATTTAATTCTCTGTTTCCATTAACCATCTGCAACCATTTGACTCTATGACAATTATTCAGCTGTGCCACATCATGACTGACATTTTACAAATGTTCAAAGCAAAAAGAGATCAAGAAAGGGAGGAAAAAACTCACATTCAAACAAAAAAGTCACAGTTCAGAATCCTGCATTTTCCATACAGCTGAGACATCTGAATAGTAATTATTGGGCTGATTGTAAACCCAACTTAATTGCATTTTGTCTTCCTATCTGATGAGCAGTTCATGATGATGATGATTACTCCTACTAAGAGATGTTCACTCCATTGATATTTCCCCACATTGATAGCCAGGGGGCCCTGCAGATAAGGCTATGCAGACAAAAATGCTATGTTCTCTCTATATTAATTCAGTTATGATTTTTCAAGTGAGAAAGAATCCCTGAGTATTCAAATGAGAAAGAATCATGGTTTAGATGTCTATCATCTCCTAGCCTGCCTTCCACATGGGGGAAATTGAGCTAATGTTCAGTAGAAAGTGCTTTAATTAACAAACATAACTGAGAGACTAAGCCAGCCTAATCACTGCTGATTAACTAGGCCACGTCTATGCAAGATAAAGCAACCTAGTTTTCCCCCTATTTATAAAAAGTCGTCCATTCAAAAAAATCTCTGTTCTTGTTGGAATTACTTGGATTTCTAAAATGTTCAGTCATAATTATTTATTTTTTCTTTTTGCATGTTTATAGATTAGTTAGATAGAAATATTACGCAAGTCCTGTGGCATTAAGAAGAGAGTTAACATGTTTTCATCGATCTTTGTATTTCACAGGCGCCCACTAAATTAGATTTCCTCTGAAAACTTAAATACACAAGTGAAACCAAATGACTGTAGAATTAGAAGTCTCTTATGCCCTTAGGAATTTGTCTGGGTTTTAAAAGTGTGATGAAAGCTCTGATAGAAGCACAGAGTTCACACTGTCTGGAAGGACATACACCACTGAATATTATTTAAAAATTGTATTAGAAGAAATAAAAAAATATTTAAGGAAAATGAAAAATTAAAGACAAATACTTTCTTATGCTTTTTTAAATACTTTTGGCTTGGCATAAATGGATATAAAAAAATAATATCTTTAGAGGATGCATTGTCACATTCCCTTGCAGCAGCTTGGAAGAATTTCATCAAAGCTCAAAGTAAAATCAGGCATAGAACAGTCCTTTTCATTATCCAGTTACCAGTTGAAACCAGAGGCCATGTCAAAGATAGTAGATCAAAACCCTCTGCTCCCTTTATTAAGGGAGAAAAGAGAAAACTTTGGTGACATTTGTAGTGGTGGGCAAAATAGATTAAAGAAAATTAAATAGATTTTGGATGTTGTCCAGTCTGAAGACATCTGAAGAGGAAGAAAGTTTTACATAGTCAAATCTTGTCTTTTTCTATCACATAGCTGACTTTTCATTAATTTTCCTTTCAGATTAAATTTTAAAAGTACAGATAATTTGCTTAAGATTTTCCCTATGATGAAAAGAAAAGCTGTAGAAAGAGAGTACAACTTTTCTCCAGGACTGCAGAACTATCTGAAAATTCGAATCTCCTGATTTTTGTGTATGTCATCATTACTACAGGAAATATGGTATTATGCTCATTCCATTGAGCCCCAGCAATCAAAATATGCGTCCAGGTCCTTCAAAGGCTGCAAGTTCTACAGAGAGAGAACACTGGAACTACACTTAATATTTTCCAAAACCTGAGGATTCTAAATGTAGTATTTTGGATTTCCTATTTTAAAATGTGAAAATATACAATATATTTTTTATTATCTATTTTAATCAACAACTTTGCTTTTCTCTCCCCCTTTTTAATTTTCTACCAGAGTGAGGTTTCTTCTAACCTAATATTTCTTTTCTTGATTTTTTAAAAAAATCTGATGTCTCATCATAAAGTATAACAATTAGGGAGTACGATTCTGAATTATATCTTCAGATATGGAACAGGAAGGCACCTCATGAGGTGAGGACAGTCACCTAAATGGGAACAGAGACAAGGCAGAGATGTTTAATGCTTTTTTTGCCTCTGTCTTCAACACTGATGAGGGACCAAGGGGATGTCAGGGCTCTGAGCTGGAGGACCATGACTGTGAAAATGATCAACTCCCAGTTGATCCTGAACTTTTGAAGGGATCTGCTGCTCCAGCTGGATCCCTACAAACCTAGGGGGCCTGGTGGGTTTCATCTGAGAATGCTCAAAGAGCTGCCAATGTCATCACTAGTATCTCTCAATGATTTTTGAATGGTCTTGGGAATCTGGAAGGTCCCATTTGACTGGAAGTTGGCTAACACTACTACAATTTTCGACGACAGCTATAAGGAAGACCACAGAAACTACAGTCCCGTCAGTCTCACTTCAGTGTCTGGTACAATAAGCGGAAAGTTATTCTGGGAGATATTGAAAAACATCTGAAAGACACTCCAGTCATTGGTCACAGCCAGTTTGGCTTCATGAGAGGAAAGTCCTGCTTATCAAACTTGTTTTCTTTTTATGACAAGGTAATCCGCCTTATTAAAGGAAGATTAAAGCAGATTAAAGGAAGACAATTGATGTAATATTTTTGGATTTTGATAAATATTTTTCGATTTTAACACTGTCTCTCCCAAGATTCTTCTTGACAAAATGTACAGGACCTATCTGGACAACACATCACATGATGGGTAAGCAACTGGCTAAGGGACCAGGCACAAAGGGTTATAGCAAATGGGGTAACATCAGGCTGTCAACGCTAGTGGGGTTCCACAGGGCTTCATCCTCAGCCCAGTGCTCTTCAACATCTTCATAAATTACTCAGATACAGATTTCAAAGGTATACTAAGTTTGGCAATGATACTTATCTGGGACAAGCTGTCATCCCACTCAAAGGCAGAGAAACCCGGTAGAGAAACCTTGACAAATTAAAGGGCTGGGCAATCACCAACTGTATGGAGTATAACTGTGGCAAGTATTGAATTCTGCACCTAGGATGGGGCAACCCTGGATGTACGGATAGACTGGGGAATGAGAGAAACTCCAGTCATTGGTCACAGCCAATTTGGCTTCATGAGAGGAAAGTCCTTCTTATCAAACTTGTTTTCTTTTTATGACAAGGTAATCCACCTAGCAGATTAAAGGAAGCTGTGGAAAGGGAGCTGAGTGTCCTGGTTGATGGCAAGTTGAATGTGAGTCAGCAGTGCCCTGCCAACCAGGAGGGCCAACCCTGTCCTGGGGTGCATCAGGCACAGCATCATCAGCTGGGTGAAGGAGGGGATTGTCCTGCTCTGCTCTGCACTGGGGTGGCCTCACCTCGCATGCTGGGGGCAGCTTTGGGCACCGCAATATAAGATGTAAAGCTGTTAGAAAGTGTCCAAAGGAGGCTATGAGGATGGTGAAGGGTCTCAAGGGGAAGCCATATGGGGGTGGCCTGAGGTCACTTAGATTTTTCATCCTGGAGAAGAGGAGACTGAGGGGAGATCTCATTGGGCTCTTCAATATCATTGTGAAGGAAAGTGGAGGGGCAGACGCTGATCTCTTTTTTGTGTCAACCAGTGATAGAACCTGAGGAAATGGCCTGAAGCTGAGTCAGGGGATGTTAGGTTGAAATTACAAAAAAAAGGTTTTCCCCAGAGGGTGTTTGGGGACTGGAATATGGTCCCCAGGGCAGAGGTTACAGCACCAGCCTGAAAAAGCAGAAAGTGTTTGGATAATGCTCTCAGACACACGGTGTGACACTTGGGGTGTCCAGGAGGAGGCCAGGAGTCGGACTCAATGATTTTTCTGTGTCCCTTCCAATTCCACATATTCTATGATTCTATGAAATAATTTCAGTTTTATTGGTTTTATCCTCCCTAGTGAGAGAAATATTACTTTCACTCTCAGTTTACATCTTCTTTGTGTTAAGAAATTGGAATGTGCTTTTGGAACTCATATTGAGAGACAACTAGTTACTGCCCTTTTCCTTAGGTTTCTTATTAAATATTTTCAACAACTGGAGGAACAAACATTTTCATCCTCTTTTCAAATTTCCAAAATATGCAAGGCTTTCCTTTAAGGCTGCTGAATTAAAGCTGCTAGTCAATAGGAATTGTATGAAGAAAAGTTTTTACCAGACATGTGTAAATTATAGAAAGTTAAAGTATTCTATAATTAATATATTTTATTTTATATAGGAAGATGACTTTTTAATTAAGGTTGCCTGTGTAAATGATTCAATAAGATGTAAAAAACTTGGGAATTGCTTGTACTGCATCTCCAGCACATCTAAACCTGTACTTTGAAAGGTTTTAAAATAATTTTAAACATGTATAAGTGCTGTTCACTAATGTTTTCTAGAACATAGCAAAACTTTATATTTGCCAGCTTCCTGGTTTTGACTGATTCTAAATTATTGTCTTTGCTCATAAAGACTTCGTCATTTCAGGGCATGTCTGAAAAGAGGATCACCCTCATTTTCCCAAAATTTTATGAAAGTTCCATGTCAGACTTCCAAGACAAAAGCTTTGCAATTTTTTTGTACACTGTATTTAAATTTGTGTGATGCTTTAAAACAGTTTCAGTTCTTTTATTTCAATATACTGCACAGCAGAAGATGCAAAAGAAATAACCTTACAGTAGGATTTCTTTTTTTAAGGAAGTTCAAATCATCCACATTAGGACTCTTTTCCTTGTGGTTTATGAGGTAGCATTACAGAAAAAGAAGAAAAACATCTTCAAATATTTAAAAAATAAAAACTTGAAAGATGTGGAAAACTCAAATGTCATTTCCTCAGATTTTGAAAGCCAATTTCTTGAAATTTAAATACAAAGTTCAAAAGGCTATGAGGAAAATTTTCTGAGACTTATTTCTCTCTCAGAGATGTGAATGCCTCTTTTATTCCACCTTAGCACAGTGCACATCTGTACTTTCCTCTATGCACATGTTCTCATAAATGTCAGGCAAAGTCATTTGAAATAAAACAAGACAATCATTAACAAATATCTGAAATTTTCTACAAGCCTTCATTTACAAAAATATTTTTGTCTTCATGAATTTTCATGTCAAGACTTAATTGATTTGAAGACATTTTTCTACAGCTAATTAGGCAAGAACTGTGAGCATTTCAGAAATACAGCTAATAGCTAATACACTGTATTCACTATTGCAGTACCATCTGATCAAATGCATTGTATTACTTATTTAATATAACAGTGAGAAGACATTTGTCACAGAGACAGAGAAATCATCTGTTATATCAATTTTAACTCAGTGAATTCATATTATTAGGTTAATCATGAGTAAGCTACCCACTATTTGCTGTAACAACTGAAAAGGGACACTATCGCTATCCCAAGTTCTGCAGCTTCAGTGCCAGAGCACAAGGTGTAGCGATCTCTGAAAGGCATCTCCAAAGCGAAGCCGCTCAGCAGGATCAGCTATATACACTCACACACACGTGCATGCACAAACGCATGGATAGCTTCAGCAATATGGGTCGATAGCAAAGAGGCAGGAAGGATCTTTGCACAGATTTCCACAGGAGCAGTTTATTGCTTCTACAGTGTAAAGGATGCCAGAGGCAAAGACGAGAACAATGGAAAGCTCAGGTTTAAGTACAGGAGTGGAGCGAGCACCTGGAACCAATGGTCTGAGGGCACGGGGGTGGTACAAAGGCGGGACTAGGGAATGGGAACCAATGGGAGAGCTCTGGGGGAGTGGCGAGGGGCAGAGGCCAATGGGGTGAAATGGGAGTGGAGAAATTTCTAAGGCATGGAACATACAAGGTACCAAGGGGGCTGTTACGATCCTTTTTAAACGCAGAAAAATAAGCAAGCTAAGTCTCTGAGCATAAACCAGAAAGAACTTAGAAGGTTCAAAATATTGACAGAAATAAGATTAAAACCAAACCAGGTTATATGTTGATGCCAAAAAATGGATGTATTTTATTTAATAGTAAAAGAGGCAAAGAGAAGGGAAGGGAAAAGAAAGAAAGAAAGAAAGAAATGGAGAAAAGAAGTGTGCGTGGGGGGGTGGGGGAACAGGGAGAGGTGACAGGGGTTAGGTGGAAGCCTATCACCCATCCGAGGGTCCCAACGACGTCTCGTCGCTCCCCTCCATCTGGTCTGCTGGTGGTGAAGGTCCCCCGTCACCACCAAGGCCACACTGCCACCACATGCCAAAAAGTAGAGAATCCCGTGGATTGATATACACTTCAGGCCAGGTGGGAACGCCCAGATCTCCCTTGCAGGGGCCGGCTTGACACTGTCCCTTGCAGCACTGAGGGTCTGTTGTATCATCTCTGGTGCAGGGTCTGGGGACCCCTTTGAGGGGGGCCCCTGTGATGGGCCATGTCACCCCCTTCTGCTGTGGATAAGCTTCCCCCCCCCCCCGGTGAGGACCCCTCAGCTGGGCTCCTCTGCACAGTGGAGGACGGGCAGTCACTGCACCTCTGACCAGAGGCTTTTCCAACACACCCAAAGCCTCTCCTACCCCCACCCTTTGGTGTGAGGTTCTGTAAGAGCCTGGCACCCCTGGGGCTGTGGTCTCCACGTTGGAGGTGTTAAGCCTGTGCTTTGTCCCCAGCCCTGAGTTGTTACCTTATCTTCATCAGCAGGTGGTGTGAGGCCTCAGTCAGGGCCCCCGTCCTGGGTGCGGTATTCTTCTCTTCAGCATTTGTAATACAGTTTTAAAAGTCCTTTAAGAAAATGTTTAAGTCATAAACTATGGCAGCTGGTGAGGAGCTCTGACCAAGGAAGCTGCGACCCGTCAGGAGAGATGGTCCCAAAAGGAATTGCCTTCCCAAAAGCCCAGTGTCTTCCCTCAGCTGCAAGCTAGGAGGGCCCGTGCAGAGGCTGTCAGCTCTTTAGTGATTGTCAGCTCGTGATTTCAGCTCAGCTCTGCAGGGCAGCCTCCAGGCCAGACCAGGGAGAGAGACAAGAGGCCCGTGTAGCTGGTTTCACACGAGGTAGCTTTATTGGTCCATACTCTGGCGAAGGGGAGCCAGGGACGAGCAACTCTCTGCCCTCGGAGGGGCAGAGGGCTAGCTTTATAGGGATACAGGTGTCAGAGAGTAAAGACTACAAAGGATCTGCATAGGGTCTCCCAGAGGATTCTGGGTTTGTCTTCTTCTTGCCGTAACTGAAGAGTAGCTCCCTTTCCCGGGGAGTTTTGCTGGGAGGTTTAGGCAATCTCCTTATCTCAGCAGACATCCCTCCAGGGCAGCGGCTGGGCATACCCCACAACAAACTATAATATTTCAGTCTCTGACAGGGGCGGAGTGGCCAACAGCCAACCGGGGAAGCAGAACTGGGGTAGATTACCATAACAGAACAAAGCATTCTAGGAGAGGCTTCCTTTCTCACCGTGACCTAGACATAACTCTCTGGTACTGGGGACTGTCTTACTGAGAATTATCTTTGTTCCCTGTATTACAGGTTAACTAGCCACCATAGGACAGCACAAATTCCAATACTTTAGTTTGGTTCAGAGCCCAGTAGAAAGTTTATCATAGCATCATATGATTTTTCTCTAGACCTTTCAAGCTGTATGTTTAATTTGTATTCAATTTGTGGTTGTGTTGGGAAGGACATTCAAAGATCAGCTGCTCCAATTCCTTTGCCATGGAGTGGGATATATTTCATTAGAACAGATATTGGTAAGCTCTGTTCAAACTGATTTTGAACGCTGCCAGTGATAGAGCATCCACATCTGCTCCAGGTTCCCTGTTCCAGCATCTCATCACCTTCTTAGTAACAATGTTTTCCTTATATACATTCAATCTTTTAGTTTAAAGTCATTGTACCTTATTCTGTCCCTTATTCTGTCATTACAAATCTTTTTACAGCTTTCTTTTCAGGCCACTTATATAAAACATCCGTAACAAGGTTTCCCCAGAGCTTTCCCAATCCCATCCCTAAACATCTGAGCAGCAACCCTCTGTTCTTCCCGGGATACAAGTCTCTGGTTCCACTGCCTATTACTTTTCTTCTTGCACAGTAATTTGACCAGAAGGTCCTCAATCAGCAGTGGTGGCCTTCTGCCTTCGGTCCCTAATTTCTTACAGGTGGGAATTGAGAAAGCTTTTCCTGTAAGAATAACATCATCAAAAATTTGCCAGCTCTGTTCAGCTTCTTAATCCCTAAAGACAGGTTCCTGGGGATCCCATCCACTAGTTCCATAAACAATTGAAAATTCACTATCCTAAATTTTACTCTCACTGCAGGTTCTTCCTCAACAGTTATTATGGATAACTAGATGACAGCTTAAGTGTAGCACTTCTGAGTTCATCAGGAATGCACAAAGAGACACAGTCATCAAACAATTATTAATCCCTCAGTTTTGAATAAAAATCATGATAAACATGAGTATACTTGTATATAAACATCATTTTTATTTATGTGTTTGTAATAAGTTTTCACTTGAAATGTCTACATTTCTACATTTTTGCACATATTCCTTCTTAAGAAAATTAGTTTTATCAAATCTTGTCTCATTAATTTCTTGAGAAGAGATAATTTTAAAGGTGTAGTTAATTTCTTATTAAAGTCAACAGCACTTTTACTTTTTTTTTATGGTGCCTATTAATTTCTCTTTTATCAAGGTACTGCAATTGAAGTCCTACTCATTTGTGCCAAAAGGAAATTGACCTCTAAGTGCTAAGTACTTACATTTGGATAACAACATATATGAAAAGTAACTTTGGGAAAGTAGAAAGGAAGAAAATATTGATTTTCATGCTGAAATAATTTTATTCCTCTTATTAATTTTGTCCCCAGCATTCCTGTAACATGTTTCATATTAATTTTATGAAATCCACCATTTTCCTATAGGTGTTTCTCTGCTTTAATAAGTGAGATTTACAGTAGAAGTAAATTAAAACAATCTCACATAAAATAGACTACTTACAACTGCTATCAAGAAGAAAATTTGCATTACTTCTGCTTCTCACACTAAGCAAACAAAAAAGGCTTTGCTCATAAAGAACTAAAAAATGAAAAATTATAAAAATTATTTAAGAAAAACCTAAATGTCTTGGCACACAGGAAGCTTCATTGGATCTCTGTAAATGTCAGAGAACCAGGAGAAAAAAACCAGAAAAGAACATTAATTGCAAAACTCGGGATAGAATTAAGTGTGATGATGGAGATAAGGAATTTCAAAAATTACTTGAAGAAACAACAAGGTAAAATTCTGAGAATCTAAGGGGACTCTACGAATTAATGAGACCCATGTTAGACCTTTTTGGCAAACAGTATAGTCATACATGAATGGAATGGATAGCAATTAACTGTGTGAATGTCATTAAATGTTTAAATGGGAAAGAGGAATGATTTACTTTGACATGGATATTTCCTGCTTGGCTTGTATTACCGCAGACCTGGTTCCTACGGTATATCACCGTGTCCTGCAGCCATAGGGAGGAGGAGGAGAGATCCAGCAGGCAGGAATTGTGCAGCAAGATTGATTTCTTTAATTATTTTACAAACTCTTTATAGACTTTTTTCTTCATAGTCTAATTGGACAAAGGACCAGCCACCCCTTGGGGGTGATTGGCCAAAATCCTAAAACATCCATTGTCAAAATATTTTTCTACTATACCATAAACAAGACTTTTCAAGGTTGCAGGTGGCTTGGTTGTTTACATAACTCTGCTACCTCTTCTGTGAGAGAGAAAAGTCTCTCACGGACTTAGAAAATAACAAGAAAATCCTCGCTAACAGCATTTTTGTACCTACAGGCTTGCAAATCATGAACAGTTTGGGAGCTGGAGGATTAAGACTACTTCCATCATACCATCATGATAGTTCTGCATGATCCCTTTTTTTTACTGAATAGAAAATCGTCAGTTCATCTGGAAGTGAGAACCGTGGTGCTTGTGGAAGGTCTGGCTGCTGGATCTGCTGCTGGATCACAGTAACTTCTGCATTCACAGAGGCTGATGCAGCCCCACCTGTTCTGTTACTGACCCACACGTAGCATTACACTCAGTTACCAGCAGAGCACTACAGCCTCCTCTGCAGCCTGCCCTGGAGTCACATGCAGCTCTTTGGAGAAGTTTTACAGCCTCTGGTCTGAATAAAGCTGAGGTGCATGAGTCCAGTTTCTTTCTTGTGGAGAAGGTAGCAAGCAGCAGTGAGAAATAGACTGTTTATCATGTAGGAGCCTCGAGGTAAGATTCTAAAAAACAGCACAAGATACCAGAGAATTAAAGGAATAAAATCTGACAGAAGTAAGCAAAGATGCTGAATTCTGCGTCTTCACTCTTTTCAGTGATAACTGCCAAAACATCATCAGTATTTTTGTATTGAATTCCCTTATTAACTGGAGTCTGGATTTGTAAAAACCTGGAACGTGATTTTACATGAAGGGTCCTTCATGTGCCTGAATAGAAAGGGTGGGCAACAAAGTGTAAAACCCATGTTCAGATACATATTTGTAGTATTTATTTACAGCACAGTCCATGTAAATTTGCTATAAAGACAGTTGAGTTTGGGAATTGTGAAATGAATAATGAAAGAAGATTAAAAAAAAAATAATTCATAGTAAGAAGTTTAGCAGAAAGAGCATTAGAGAGAATCAGAAGAATCCAAGATCTTCTGAGTCTTAAGTTTTGTTTTGGTAGAAAACCAGAAAAATCTGTTAACCTGGCTTAGCCAAAACTAGGTATTTCTGGTTTTTGGTTTTCTTTTTTTTTTTCTTTTTTTTTTTTTTTTTTAACCTAGAGCACATTACATTTAGGGAAAAAACAATGTGCAGTATTAATGATCTAATGATGCCCACAACCATGATGTAAAAGTCATACTTTTTCACATCTTTTTTGCCAAACGTATCTTTTTATTACCAAAGAACTCAAGGCCACACACCTTAGAGCTGTATTATATCTTTAAGCAGCCTTCAACTCAAAAAAATTCTTTCAGTGAGTATTTCGTTCACTCTAAATATAGTTTTGAAGCATCATCTGCCTTATTCAGAGAAGAACTGGAGACATTTGGAAAAATAATCTAATTTTCTAATAAAACAGACGCCAAATAAGACTGAGGCAGAACCAGGGAATTCAGTAGCATGTTTGCTATAGCTGTCTATCCCTTACCATGTTTTCTGTGATTACTGGTGTCACCATTCGCATATGATTATACAAGGCTATAGTGTTTTTGGAGATAGAAATGTCATAGCTCATGACTTAAACATCTTCATTAAGGAGTTTCACCTGTTATAGCAAAACTGTATTACAAAAGCTGCAGAGAAGAGCACCACACCCCTGAATAGGCTTTCTGACTGAGGCCCTTAGCTGCTCACTGATGGAGATAAGATAAATTAAGTTCCGGTCTGGGGAGAAAAGAATACATTCACAAGGGGATCAAGCTTA